>NC_045618.1:89905711-90206336 GCF_009829155.1 Mustela erminea
TACTGTCGGCTCTGTCTCTGTAGCTGGCTTTCCCGTTCCAATACCCGCAAGCTCTGCGACACTCAGACACCCCTGATCCTTCTGTGACCCTGCGGGACCTGAGGCCATGCTGACCCCGCATGGGCTTCGCTCTGGTTTAGCCTCTGGAGCGATGTCCCTCAGCGGGACAGACTTTTAAAAGTCTTGATTTTGTGCGCCGTTGCTCCGCCGCTTGCCGGGAGCCGGCCCCTCCCCCCGGGGTCTATCTTCCTGTCGCTTTGGATTCACTTCTCCGCCGGTCCTACCTTTCAGAAAGTGGCTCTTTTTCTGTTTCCAGAATTGCTGTTCTTCTTCTCTTCGATCTGCCGATGGATTTTCAGGTGTTTGCAATCTTTAGCTAAGCTATCTAGCTGATCTCCGGCTAGCTGAAGTAGTCTCAGCCTGCTACTTCTCCGCCATCTTGACTCCTCCCCCCGCAAATAATATTCTATAAAGGAGAGTGAAAGGCAAAATAAGCAAACACAAATGGTAGCATATAATATCAATCTAAAGAAATGACCATGCGGTACTCAGAAATTACCGACAGGTTCATCAGAGGAGAAGAGTAGAGGGTGTGTAAATAGACCAACGCCATACAGGAATTCACTACATTACCAAGGCAGCCATGTTCATTATCTTGAAAAGGAAGAGCTCTTCAATATATGATGTTAATATCATCTGAGACACTAATGTAAGGCTTATCTTACCTTTTACCAAAGAGAAATTTTCAGATAAATTTCAAACCCCAAATTTCTAGGAAATAAGATGGATACTTCCCCCCACCCCCATAATTCTAGAGTAAGATACAGAATCTAGAAATTATTGGTATATTTAAATGCTTATAATGCAAAAGAAGAAATACTATGTGACAAAATCCTATTTTAAAAATATATGACAAAAGGACAATTTCACTTATATGCAAAGAGTTAAGCTGATTAGAAAAAAAAATCAGTAAGACCATTAGAGAAAACACGTGAACTGAAAGTTCAAAGTAAAAGAAATACAAACAGGAAACTATCTTTAAATTCCCTGGAATGAGGATTGAAAATTCAAATTATATTAATATTTTCAATTATCATCTCCCAAATATTACATAAGTGACTATTTTATATCATATTGGTGAAAATTAAGGTTTTCTATTTTTATAGTGATGAGTTAGATTTTTCTGAACCTCACTTCAATTTTTCATGTACTTGTGTTGGTCAGATTTATGTGTCCATTTAGCTAGACTACACTCTCCAGCTATTCAATCAAACATTAATCTAGGTGTTGGGAAGATACTTTGCAGACCTGATTAAGGTCCATAATTAATTGAGTAAGGGAAATTGTCCTAGACTAACTGGGTGGGCCTGATTCAATTGAATGGCCTAAAGAGCAAAATCAGCCATTTTTTTTTTCCTCTCTCAAATTCCCGCCTGTAGATTGCAGTTTCATCCTGTGCAGAAGGTTTCCAGCCTGCCCTTTCTACCGCCTGCCCTAAAAGTTTTGCACGAGCCTAGCCAACCACACAATTACATAACCTAATTCCTTGCAATAAATCTCTTAACCTCTTAATATACATATCTTCTTCTGGTTCTGTTTCACTCACTGAATCCTTAATAATATATTTTTTTCAGTTGGTATGGCTGCTTTTGCTCACAGGCAAAAGGAAAGAATCATTAGATGCTTTCACGTATTAAAGGGTTATGTTCCTGAGCCTGTTTCAGGTGGGTACATATTTTAGTTTCTAATCTAAGTGGGAAAGAGAGCTTAAATATAATGACATACTATGAATGATTCTGATTTTGCCCCAGGATATGGATTAAAATATATATTGACAACATGGTGTTTTAGGTGGGTATACAAGTCTTTCGGAGAGCTCGAGTAAATGGGACTCAGTGAGAAGTTCAGTTTATCGCTCTATTCTGCTGTTGATGAGCTTTAGTTTTTTATTTGTTTTATTCCTCCAATTCTCTTATAATCAGAAAAAAAATGTTGCAAAGAGAATTCCTGCTCCAATGTTACAGTGCATATGTACAAGAATTTCTTTAAGATAGTGGTTCTCAACCCTGGCTATATGATGAAGTGACCTAGAGAGCCTTTAAAAAATAATACTGATATTTGGGTTTCATTCTCAAAGATTCTGAATTAATTGGCCTGGTGTTGGTCAAAGAGAATAGGGTTTTTTTTTTTTTTTTAAAGATTTTTTTTATTTACTTGAGAGAGAAAGAACATGAGCAGGGGGGAGGAGTAGAGGAAGAGGGAAAAACAGACTCCTCACTGAGCAGGGAGCGGACATGGGGCTCTGATCCCAGGACCCCAAGATCATGACCTGAGTGGAAGGCAGGTGCAGATGCTTCACCCACTGAGCCATGCTGGTCCCCCAAGAAGAGGATTTTAAAACCTCGGATTGGTCTACTGTGCCAAAAAGCCTGACAATCTCCTATAAGTAGGAGTAGAAGTGTTTGATTGTAAGATGTGAATGTTTAATTTTAGTAGATAAAGAAAAATTATTTTGCAAAGTAGTTATACTCTGTTTTATTCTGACCATCAGGGTAAATGACTTTCCCTTCCTCCCTTACTCATGTTTATCTTAAAATTTTGCCAGTTAGGTGTTTATAAAGATAACACATTATGATTTTATTTTACATTTCCCTGATTATAATTGAGCTTATTCATCTTGTCATATGTTTATAAGGTTTTATAAACTTTTCAAACTATTTTTTCTGTGAAATACTAGTTCCTGTATTTGCCTGTTGTTCTGTTGGTAACTTATCTTTTTAAAATAAAAAAAAAATAAAATTAACTTATAGGAATTATTAGATATCCTGAATACCAATTCATTGTGAGTTTATGCAAGTATCTTCTTCAAATCTGGAGGTTTTATTATAAGAGAAAGACTCCATTTTTCTTGTTTTAACCCTAAACAGATTTCGAGCCATCCTCTTTCTCCTTTTCCTAACATGAGAGCAAGCCAATAAGAACCCCCCCCAACCTTGGTGTTTGCATGAAGTTGAATCCCCATCTTGGCCCCACTTCCTAGCCACAACACAACCCAAACCACCAGTTTGCTCTTGCTAGCCACTCAGACCAGCCTTTACCTGCCTCGCTTTCCCTAGAAAGAACAGTTGTGTAAGTAATAAATTATTTCATATCCTTTTGGTGGATATAGTATCATCAGGCTCAATAGGTTTTAGAAATTATTAATTATTTTTTCAAATTATGTTTTATTTCCTGTTTTAACTGTGGTTTTGCAAGAGTTAATCCTTCCATTCGTTCACATGGATATGTGAGTTGTATCCACTGGTTTCCTTGTATATTTTAGATTCCTGGTAGTTTGCTCATATTTATCAGTGAGGACCTAGAAGGAAAAGCATTGATAGCTGGAGTAGATGTCATCAGCATAATTACAATTTCTCCCTACAGTAATGTATTCAGATTATGATCATAAAAATTTTCATCGTGATGATCAGACAGGGAAGAGGGTTGTATGTGATTTTTGGATTGTCAGTTTTCTCTAAAATGTTGAGAAAAATTTGCTTTTTCTGGGTTGTGGGGCTGCACATACTCCTTTGTGTCCAGAATTTATTTGCACCACTGCCTGATTTTATGTCCTACCTCAGTAACTTAGTACGGCAGACTTCTGTATCAAACTGCCACTTTACTACCCAAAGGTAAGTGCTCTTGGCAGCAATACTGGGATCTGGTATAACTGGTTTGCACTTCTTTCATTGGTAGCCTCATGGCAAAATCCAAAGTATTTTTTATTTCTTTTTTAAGCTTATTTGAATTTCAGTTACTTAAGGTGTTGTGCAGTTCAGTTTCAGGTACACAATATAGTGATTCATCACCTCCATACAGTACCTGGTGCTCACGACGAGTGTACTTCTCCATCCCCATCACCTGCCCAACACATCCACCCCCACTACATCCCCCAGGGGAACCATCAGTTAGTTCTCTATAGTTAAGCATCTGTTGCTTGGTTTCCACCCCCCACTCCACCCCACCCCGCCTCTCTTTCCCTTTGCTCATTATTTTGTTGTTGTTTCCTAAATTCCACATATGAGTAAAAGCATATGGTATTTGTTTTTCTCTGACTATTTTGCTCAGCATAATACACTCTAGTTCCATCCATGTTGTTGCATATGGCAATATTTCATTCTTTCTTATGGCTGAATAATATTTCTGTGCATGTGTGTATATGTGTGTATACCTGTATACACAACACTTGTGTATGTGTATATGTGTATGTGCACACTTACCATCTCTTTATCCATTCACATTCATCAGTCAATGGACACTTGGGCTATATTCATAATTTGGCTCTTGTAGATAATGCTGCTGTAAACATCAGGGTGCATGTACCCCTTCAAATCTGTATTTTTGTATCCTTTGTGTAAATACCTTGTAGTGCAACTGCTGGATTATAGGGTAGTTGTATTTTTAACTTTTTGAGAAACTTCTGTACTGTTTTCCAGAGTGGCTGCACCAGTGTGCATTCCGAGCAACTGTGCAAGAGGGTTCCCCTTTTTCCACACCCTCACCAACACTTGTTGTTGATTTGTTGATTTTAGCCATTCTGAAAAATATGAGGTGGTATCTTTTTATAGTTTTGAATTAGATTTCCCTGATGATAAGTAATGTTGAGCATTTTTTCATGTGTGTCTGCTGGCCATTTGTATGTCTTTTTTGGACATGTATTCATGTCCTCTGCCCATTTTTTAATTAGATTATTCTGTTTTTGTTGGATGTTGAATTTTATAATTTTTAATGTATTTGCAATACTAACCCTTATCAGATATGTCATTTGCAAATATTAATTGTCCATATAATTGTGGGCTCATGTTTGGGTTTTCTTTTCAGTTCCATTGATCTACGTGCCTATTTTTGCACCAGTACCATACTGTTTCAGTGACCTCAGCTTTGTAATATAACTTAAAGTCTGGAATTGGGATGCTTCCAGCTTTGCTTTTCTATTTTAAGATTGCTTTGGCTTTTCAGGGTCTTTTGTGGTTCCATACAAATTTTAGGATTATTTGTTCTAGCTCTGTGAAAATGTTGTTAGTATTTTGATAGGGATTGCATTTAAAACGTAGATTGTTTTGGATAGTATAGACATTTTCACAATATTTGTTCTTGCAATTCATGGGCATGGAATGTCTTTTCATTTCTTTGTGTGGTCTTTAATGTCTTTCATCAGTGTCTTATATTTTTCAGAGTAGAAGTCTTCTACCTCTTTGGGTAGGTTTATTTCTAGATATCTTATGGTTTTTGGTGCAATTGTAAATGGATTGATTCCTTAATGTCTCTTTCTGCTGCTTCATTATTGATGTATAGAAATGCAACAGATTTCTAGATGTTGATAGCAGAATCTGAATTCTGCTTTTGTTTTTGTATTCTGATTACTCTCTTCCTGGGCTATTCTAAGGTTTTTCTTTGATACCTCACTTTTCAGAAAGTCCTTCTGATCACGAAGTGGTTTTAAGTTCCTAATTTCTAATTGGTTTCTTTTAATTTTCTTGTATCTACCTTATATATCTAGAAATTCTTCAGTGTTATACCTGCTTATGACTCTCATCTTAGTTCTCTGTCATGACTGTGGATGTTATTGTATGTGTATATCCCTTTCGTTTTCCAAAGAAATTTTAAGGAGGAGGGACAATTACCTATCGTGTACCTTGAATTGTAAACTCTTACCTTTGTCCTTTTACTTGTTTTATTTGCTTATTTTCTCCTTTAAGTTTGTCTATTCCTGGTATACAGTCTCCTGATACTACTCCAGGCTTGACTTTCCTAAGTAGACTAAGTTTCTTCGAGACACATTTTTACTCATTAGATTTTGTAAGCTATGCTCTGGACATGCTCTGTGTGATACAGGTTTTTTTAACCTATAGGACTTTGTTTCAGCCACACCATTATCTTCTGTGTCCAATAACTTTGTCTTCCCTCCCGGGTAGAACAATGATGTTCATTACTGAAATCAATTTGATCTTAGTTGTACTATATTTAAATATATGAAGCTCAGTTTTTAGAAATAATTTGATTTTCAACTTGAAATAGTGCAGCAAAACAACCATATCACAGCCCTGGTCACAGTGAGTTATATAAACATACCTTTTCTTCTACAAAAACTCTTTTCAGACACAAAATTTTATTTACTTCACTTTCACAGAATAAACAGCTCTATTTTAATTCAACACATTTTCCTCCAATTTTACACATCAAAAATCTAGGTTAGTGGTCCGGATTATTATTAGGAAGCAGGAGTGTCAAGGTCAGTCCCACAGGAGTCAGACTAGATTTCTAAATTAGGGATACTAGAGACCAATTAGAACACAAGCTAGGAAAAAGAGGTTATTAATATCAAGAAGCAAAGGGACCCACAGAATAGAAATCAGTGCTTCCCAAATAGGGAGATCAGGAAACTCAACAGAATATGAGCACACAGCATGTGGATATTGACAATACTTACGGTGCACATTGGAAAGACAGCCCCTTTATTAGGCACCAAAGGCATACTGTTACTTTTATCAGAGTAATGAGATATTATTAAAACAAATCAAAGAAAAGTTAACTCTGGATGCCATAGGCAAACTGCATATGACATCTGAAAAAAATTGCTTAGGTTTCTAGAAACTTATTATACTGTTTCCATTTGAGGGACAGGAATGGAAGTAGCAGTGGTAGTCTTGAATCTCCACACAGTTAACGGGAGGCAGAAGTTAACAGGGTTTTGTGACTGTTATTATAGTGCCTTTCCCACCCACCCCTTCCCCCCCCACCCGACCCATCACTGCTTTCCTTAATTCCTCTCACAGAATTCTCTGGAAATGTTACAAATGTAAAATATCTGTCCCACTGAGGAATGCTCATTAAGTGGTGTTGTAACTATGAACAAATATTGTAGATATTACAGTTGCTCTCTTTTTCTCCTTTTGTTCCCAGTCACTCATTTTGGGAAGATCCTGGGAGATGTATAATGGAGTTCACATAGTTTTTAGAAGCACCCGTCTAGATGTTAACAGCTATCAAGGTTTTTTGTTTTTGTTTTTTTAAAGATTTTATTTATTTACTTGACAAAGATCACAAGTAGGCAGAGAGGCAGAGAAAGCGAGAGATAGAGAGAGGGAAGCAGGCTCACCGCTGAGCAGAGAGCCCGATGCGGGGCTCGATCCCAGGACCCTGAGATCATGACCTGAGCCAAAGGCAGAGGCTTAACCCACTGAACCACCCAGGTGCCCCAGCTATCAAGTTTTTAATTTTAATTTTTTAAAGTTTATTTATTTATTTATTTTTATTTGAAAGAGAGAGATAGTGAGCACAAGCAGGGGAGCAGCAAACAGAAGCAGAGGGACAACAGACTCCCTGCTGAGCAGGGAGCCTGACAGTGGGCTCTGGGATCATGATCCGAGCTGAAGGTAGACATTTAACCAACTGAGCCAACCAGGCACCCCAGCTATCGAGTTTTTAGATAGCACTTCAGAATAAAATCTTTCTTTTTTTTTTTTTTAAAGATTTTATTTATTTGTTTGAGAGAGAGACAGTGAGCGAGAACATGAGCGAGGAGAAGGTCAGAGGGAGAAGCAAACTCCACATGGAGCTGGGAGCCTGATGTGGCACTCGATCCCGGGACTCCAGGATCATGACCTGAGCCGAAGGCAGTCGTCCAACCAACTGAGCCACCCAGGCGCCCCAGAATAAAATATTTCTTACTGAATCATAACACCTCCACCTCAGTGTGGAAGTGTATGATTTAGTATTTCCATTAGGAAAAACAACTACAAATAACTTTAGTCACAATAATTAATATTAGTTAATAGTAGTTGATGGCATACAGCATTTATTGTATAGAATATTAACAGTATACTTTATACAGTATACAAGAACTGAGGAAAACCTGGACTACAAAGTATGCCTTATCATTGCCCTCAAAACCTAGTCCCCATTTAAATTTTCTTTCCTTTTCTCTTTAAAATAATGATACTTATTTTGCTAAGGGATTATATAGATTGCTAGTTCTTAGCCATTTACAAAATAGAATATGCAATATATGGGAAAAACAGCAATTATAAAGTAAGTAGCCATGGTTACAATGGAATTTACAAAGGTTCAAGTAGAATAAATCCTTTGGAAATATGACATTTTAAAAAATGCATTTTAATGAAATACACATCTCTTTGGTAATTAAATGGAAGGAAGAATCCATTATATTAAATCTTCAAATTATTTTTAACACATTTGGTTTTAGCTACCTTTTGGAGTCAATTATTTGTCACTTTTATTAGGTACTTTTCCACTCCCAAAGGCCTCTAATTTGTTGTATTCATTAACATCTATGATTCTTCCTCAATAGATGAGTGATATATTTACACATTAATATATTTGTTTTGCTGGAAAGCAGATTTTGATTTTGAAAAGTTCTATAGGCAAGAGTGACAAATAATTTCCACAGGAATTATTTCTATTATTTCTATTTTCTTGCAGCAGCAGTTTATTTGATAATCCTTCAGATTTAAGTGACTTGACTATAGAAGAAAATTAGAAAATGAGGTAAGAAGAAATTAACCAATCTTTGTATAAATCCAGCTATTTCTGCAAAAATTTCTCATCATTATGTTTGGCTATTAAATTTTATTCTTGTTATAATTATTATAGTAAATTTGAAGAATGTAAGTAATAAAAATTGTCAACTCATCTTTTTTTTTTCTATTTTATTTATTTATTTGAGAGAGAGCAAGAGTGAGCATGAGTCGGGGGAAGAGTAGAGGGAGAGGGACAAGCAGACTCAGCACTGAGCACAGAGCCCCAGAGTAGGACTTGATCCCACGCTCCTCAGAGTATGATCTAAGCCAAAAATCAAGAGGACACTTAACTGACTGGGCCACCCAGGCCTCCTACTGATCTTTGATAAGGGAGTAAGGCAATTCGGTGGACGAAAGATGTTTTCAAGAAATGGTACTAGAATAATTTGGTGCCCCTAAAGAAATGCATCTAGATATAGATGTTATACATTTAACAAAAATGAACTGAAAAAAAAATCATTGACCTGAGTGTAAAACTCAAAACTCTAAATTTTTAGAATAAAACACAGAGAATTTGGATGATCTAGGATTTGGCAATGAATTTTTAGATACAACACTGAAAGTAGGACCCATGAAAGAAAAGATTTAAAAGTACAAATCATGAAAATTTTGATTACTCTGACTTAACTTGCTTGTATTTCTTTAGGTGGTATATATTAGGTTATTTTTCTGATTTTTTTCATTTAGCTACATAGTTAAATTTTTTCTTCAATATTTAATCTTGAAAGTGGCAGTGGCTCCTATACATTTCTTTATTAGTAGCTTGGACTACCATAACAAAATACCATAGACTGGGTGGCCTACAGGACAGAGGTTTATTTTCTCATAGTTCTAGAGACTGAGAAATCAAAGAAAAAGTTACCAGCCAATTTGGTAACAAGTTACCTCTCCTAGTGAGAGCTCTCATTCTGGTTTACAAGACTGCAACCTTCTTGCTTAGTTTTCTTAATTTCCTTCTCACACATAAAGTACATTCGTTCCATCCCAATGATCCCCCAATCTTATTTACTTATTTTTTGATCCCCCAAATCTTAACTCACTCCAACTTCAATCCTTAAGTCCAAAGTTTCATCTGGATAATACCAAATCAGATATGCATGATACTCAAGATATGATTCACCCTAAAGAAAAATTCCTCTCCAACTGTGAATTTGTGAAACCAGACAAGACATGTGCTTCCAAAATAAAATGATGGGAAAACCATAGGAAAGACATACCCATCCCAAAATGGGAAAGAAGGTGACTGATCCCAACCAACTCTAAACCTAGCAAGGCAAATTTCATGAAATTTTAATATCTAGAATAATCCTCTTTGGCTTGATGTCCATCTTTCAGATTAATTGGGATGGTGGCCTTGCCTTCTGCACTTACCAGGTCAACAGTCCCCACTCCATGGCTCTGCTGGCTGAGAATTACACCCCCAAAGCTTTGCCCCATGAGGCCCTGCCACTGAGGCTCCACAGGATAGCACTGCACCTAACCCTTTGATCAGAGGGCTTTGACCTGTTGAAATAGAAGCTGCAAGTGGCACCATCCACTAAAACTAATGAGGCAACTCTGAGGGTCTGCAAATTCCTTCAGGGACATTCTTTCCTTTTCTTGAAGAATAGTGCATGTTTGCAGCTGAATTAACTCTATGGTCCATGCCTGTAGGATCTAAGAAGTCATCCCGCATCCCCATTCTGTTCAAAATTTCAGTGTATCTGGTGGCATAATTCCATCTTGATTCTTTGTTTCTGCTGAGATTAAGTCCCTGAGTCAGACCCACAATCTCTTTATTAGACTTTTTTTCAACTATACCCTTAATGTTCTCTTCAGAACAAGTTTTCTCACTTTATGCCATATGGCTAGGCTGGTAATTTTTCAAATTTCCAAGTTCTGGTTCCTTTTTGCTTAACAATTTTTCTTTAATTCATTTCTCTCTTCTCATATTTTACTGTTAGCCACCAGAAGGAACCAGGCTTCTCCTTCAGCACTTTTGCTTAGAAATCTCCTCAGCTAAATATATAGTTTCATCACTTACAAGTTCTACCTTCCGCCAAACAGTACAACATAATTTAGCCAAGTTCTTTGCCACTTTATAACAAGGCTCACCTTTCCTTCGATTTCCAAGAACATGTTTGTCATTTCCATCTGAGATCTCACTAGAATGGCCCCTAATGTCCATATTTATACCAATATTCTGTTCTGATTATCTATGTATTCTCTAAGATGGATTTTTTTCTCTCCAGCTCTCCTTTTTCTTTCTGAACTCTCATCAGAATCACCTTTAACATTCACATTTCTAACATTCATTTCAAAACTCTTTAACCTTGGGGCACCTGGATGTCTCAGTCAGTTAAGCATCTGCCTTTGGCTCAGGTCATGATCCCAGGGTCCTGGCACTGGGCTCTCTGCTTAGCAGGGAACCTGCTTCTCGCTCTCCCTTTGCCCCCCACTCGTGCTCTCTTTCTTGCTTTCTCTCTCAGATAAATAAAATCTTAAAAACAGCAGCAACAACAACAACAACAACAAACCACAATCCCTTTACCCTCTATCTATTACCCAGATTCAAAGCTGAGCACCTCCCCCCACCTCTGCCAACTTCTTGGTACCAAGATTTGTATTAGCCTGCTCAGGCTGCCGTAACAAAATACCATAGACTGGTAGCATAAACAACAGCAATTTATTGGCTTACAATTTTGAATGCTGGGGAATCCAAGATTAAACTGCTGGCCTGTCTGGTTTCTGGTGAGAGCTTTCTTCCTGGTTTGTAGACTTCTGCCTTCTTTCAATGTTCTCACATGGTCATTTCTCATTGTGAGTGTATGTGTGTGTGTGTGTATAAAGAGAAAGAATCTGTCTTCTTATAAAGGCACTAATCCTATTGGATCAGGGTTCTACTCTTACAACCTCATTTAGCCTTAATTATTGTCAGAAGATCCTATCTCCAAATATAGTCGTATTAGGTTTCAACATATTGATTTTGGGGGGACACACTTCAACATAGCAATTTCCAGTTGATCTTTGTTAACAATGCTTACTTTTATTTTGCAAATAGCAGCTCTTGACAAAAAAGCAGACTGAAGCCACACACTTAGAAATTCTGGTTGGTTGCTCAAAAAACATTAGCATTCTGATTCAGCACAGGAATGTGGGTGTCTTTGGGAACATATTTGTTGTAAGCCATATGTTTTGTACATCATGTTACAGGTTCTTGGGGACAACTCTTCTTCATGAAGTCCAAACCCAGCTAAATGGGTTTGGACTTAAAACCTGTTAGACTGATAGTCAATGAAGTTTGAGCCTATAGAAGAGACAAAGAAAAATTACACTCTAAATTCAGAAAGGGAAAAAATGAAATCAATAACACATTTTTCCCACAACCATCCATCTTTCCTGGGAATTTTATATCATAGCATTATATTTATTTGGATTTTAACAGTAAATAAGAACCATGTACTTTATCTACCAGCAGAAAAAAAATAGGGTGTATTCCTACATATGCCAAAAAAAAAAAAGGGGGGGGGATACTCAAGCAGCTATTTAGATTATTTAGAACTCCAAATATTTTTTTTTAATAAATTTGGTAGCTGTAGCCTTTCTGTGTTACTTTAGAAATATAGAAGCAATAGACTTCTGGCTAAAATGGAAGTTTGAATGCAAAGGCCTGACTATCTACTTTTTAGAATTTAAATAATTAAATAGATATAAATGTACTTGAATTAATTCTACAATGCCTGTGTTTTAATCTAACTGCAGTATTGCAGTATTGAATTCAGTGAAACACTATATACAATCTAGAAGTAAAATATGTACTTTCATCTCCCCAAATCCACTTAAGTCTAATTTATAGCTCACAGCATGAGCTATAAGTTTTCTTCCCTTCCCTCTCCAAGTGTCCTGAAGGCTTAAACTCAAATCATCTCACTCTGATCTCCTTACCCAAATACTCACCTTACTTATTTTCTGTGTCTTTGAATTTATCTTTCCTGATCCACGAATTCTCTTGGGTATCTGTTATCCACACTCCTTCTGTTACACACATTAATTTCTTTGATATATTTGATAACATGTGAGCATTAGAGAGGAGATAGGATCCTCTGATATCACTGAGCCCTTTGGATGCAGAGGGACTGAGCAGGTGAGATGAACAGCTAGGAGACCCCACAGTTGGAAAAGGAAGGCTGCTTACTCTGGGGGAGACTTTAGCCTAGGGAAGCTTCCTTTTACCTCCTGAAGTGTCTGAGTTTGCAGGATTAAACATGCTCTGCCTTCTATCAATTGATTTCCAAGTCCTCAAGAAACACTGCCTGTTTGACAACTAAGGGAATACAAAGCCTGAGTACTTTTTTGAATGGTTTATTAAATCATAAGCAAAGATGCACATGCATTTAAACTAGAAACATTTCCACCCTAGCATTCTACATTTAAATTAATATTCTATGTTCTTTTCCAATATGACAACTTGCTGAAATCTTCAGATTCCAACCAACCTCACTCCTTGATAAATAGTTCTTGAGAATATCTAGGTCAGCTAATGTTAAAAATACAAACACGAAGTACAAAGTAACAAAAGGGATATGGAAGAGACTACAATACAGAGATTCAGCTGCCTTTTATTCCCCAGTTACCAAAAGCATTTGCTCTTCCTTGATCAAGCTGTGTCCAGAAACTACTCTCCTGTAATAAATGTTCTTAGCCACATTTTTCAAAATTGATGCCACAAAAGCTTCCAATTGTTTTAAGACAATACATTTTTAATTGAAAAATTATTTTAATCAAGTGTGAATAGTGCTAAATATTCCTGTCTTAGCATTATGTATAATAAAAGACAAATGGCTCATGCCGTGTTTATTGTCATTTGTATAATTAATTCGAACAGGTTTATAAGAAGGTGGTATTTCATTTTTGAAAACCTTCTGAAAATTTATAGATTGGCGCAGTATTTCATAGCAATATTTCAAATGCCTGATATCCCATAGTCCTAAATACATTCTCTCCACTGATGTATGTTTAGTACTTCCAAACACAGTTTCTCTGTCACAAGGAAGTTATCTTTGTAAGGAAAAAATATGTAATTCTTCAGGATATTCTTTGATTCTTAGCAAATAATTTAGAGGACTGATAGCAATCAGACAGGTATAGTTAGAACTCAGTGAAGCAAAAGTAGGAGAAGAATGGAAGCAGCCAGCTCTAAAATCAATCCTTTAGACCCTATAATACCAGATATTATTCATGGAAATTAATCATCATGCAGAAGAAAAAATGACAACATTTTTGCTATTATTTAAAAGTTTTCACTGAATATTTATGAGCTGATATAGATATGTAAGTGATAGATTGAAATCTGATAACCAAAACTAAAACCCCTGTCCCAGAATTCCCTGTATGGTTAACTTTAGAAGGTTAACTTCCCTCTAATTTTCCCTAAAGAGTAGAGATGCCTCATCCTCATTTTTTGTACATTTATATCTTGTGCATTTTACATGTCCTAAAAAATCTTTCCCTTTTAGGCACTGTGAGGGTCCAGTTCCTCTTTAGGGCCAAGGTTTCTCTTTACTATTAAGTTATACTTATATCCTGACATAATGCGTACATATGAATTTATTGATAAAATGCTTTAAAAGGCATTAAACATACCGAAAGTGCAACATATGTCACAATGACTTGTAAGTATCTAAAGTATCTCTGTGTAACATAAGATTCATCCCCGTTTTTTTAACCCATTGGCTTCTATAGAAGGGATTCTACAAAAAGATTTAAAAAATTTTTTTATAATCTCAATCTTTCTAATTCTTATAAATCAAAAATTTTGGATTATGTTATTGTTACATTGGATTTTAAAACAGTTAAAATGCAATATTTTTGTTAAAATAGAATTCCTTGGCCTTGGCACTACTAACATTTTAGACCACGAAATTTTTAATTATAGAAGGATGTCCTGTATATTGTAAGATGTTTAGGAGAACCCTATCCTCTACTAGATGCCAGCAGCACCCCTCAGTTGTGACAACCAAAACTGTCTCCATTTTTAAAAAACATATTTACTTATTTTAAGGAGGGGGAAGGGAAGAGGGTGAGGGACAGAGAAAATCTCTAGTGGACTGCCTGCTAAGCATGGAGCTTGATACAGGGCTCGATCTCATGACTCAGATCATGATATGAGCTGAAACAAAGACTTGGATCCTTAACAAACTGAGCCACCCAGGCACCCCTATAATGTCTCCATTTTTGATAAGTGTTCCCTGACCAATGTCTCCTGAAGGGCAAAGTCATCTTCAGTTAAGAACTATGATTTAAAAGACAATATTCCATTATTCATCATTATTAATATATAACATTATTAATAATAATGTCCCCATTTAGTGGACCACGGTGGATGGGAGCACATGTAAGACTCTATGTCCCAAAAGAAATCAGCGTAATTCATTCATTCCCATTCAGTAGTGACTCTTGTGGAAGTAAATGCAATTCTGAAGCTTAACCAAATAATATCCTTCACTTCTGGATTAAAATGGTGAAGACATTTAAATTCCTCTCCCCGTGTTTATGCCCTTGCCTTCCTTTGTTTCATATGTTAAGGCAGGAGGAGATGATTTGATTATTTTCTCTACACAGTTCATTGATGACATCTGCTGCTTTGCCCTCAGCACCTCGCAGAAATTTCAAGGTAAATTAACAACCAGATGGCTTTACCTGTATAAAAACTTTTCTGGATATCCAGCCTATTTCAGCACAGTACCTTCTGTCCTAAAGAGAAAGCCAAAAGTAACGTAATGCCATTAGGCAGAGTAAAATTTAGAAAATATGGTCTATTTATTCTTTTAAATTCCATTTCTTCTAGTTTTACAAGGTTTTTCACTTCTACATAACTACATCATCCTTTTGTGGTACCCTTCTACAGTTAGCATCGACTGCTGTGAATATTGTCTCTTCCTTCCTCATGAAATTTTTGTAAAACACTATTTTAGCAACTTTCAAGCCAATCTGGCTTTATGTAAAGGAGAAAGGTGTGCCCATATTTAAGAAGTAGGTGTGTGTTTGTGGGCCCTCTCTGACCCTGGCTACTGCCATTGCCCTGCACCACACACATCCTTCTAGTTAGCTCCTCCAGCTGTTCCTGTGTGCTGTGCCTCCTGTCACCGGCTTCCACTGCAGTGTGTGCCCACAGTGAGTCCCTGCAGCCACATGAGAGCATGCTGACAGCCAAGGTCCCAACCACTGCCCTTAGGCCTGGAACCATCCCTGACACATGTCACTGGCCCGCACACTGTGTGAGCCCACAGCTTAGCCCTCGCAGCTAGGCATCTCCAAGCCCTGAGCCCTAGTCTTCATCACTGGCCTCCACTGCTATGTATGTGCCCACAGCTGGCCCCTGCAGCTGCAGGAGTACACACCAACAGCAAAGGCCAGAGCTGCCTGTGGGTCTGGATCTGGCTCTCACTCCTATGACTGGCCTGTAGTGCTGCAAGGGCCTGCGTCTAGCACCCCCATCTGCGTACCTGCACACCATCAGCCCAACTCCCATCACCGGCCTCACTACCATGCCTGTACCCATGGCTGGCCCCTGATGGTACATGAGTCCAGATTGCTGCTCGACTGTCTGAGGACATCCTGACTCCTGTCAAAATCTGCACCACTGCACGTGTCAGCAGCTACGCCCCTGAGTGATATTTGGGAAAGGACCAAAATATACTCAAATATCATTTTAAAATGCTTAAGGAAATGTAATAAGTGGAGTGCTTCCAAAGTAGTGAGTGGTGAACCTCGTTCAGTGTGCAGGGGACACCTTTACCTCTTTAGCCCTGATCCTATAATTAGGATGTGAAAGCTGGAAAAATTACATTAAAAATAAATAAATAAAAACTGTCAGTTATATATTCCACCCAGCAACTTACTTCTATTATTTTCATTTGTTTTGATCGGCTTGATAACCACAAATATCAAGATATGTACAGATTGTCTGGGCTAGTATTTGTAATACTTATGAAAAACTCTATCTAAAGATTAGTGATTGCTGGGGCATCTGGCTCGCTCAGTCTGTTGGGTATTTGAACTTGGGGTCCTGAGTTCAAGCCCCACGTTGGGTGTAGAGCCTACTTAAAAACAAAAACAAAAACAAAAACAAAAACCACTTGCTGCTGGTTTTTTTTTTTTTTTTTTTTTTATTGCTGGGGGTGTTTATCAGTGGTTCTTCGGATAAAAGCTTTTCTTTTTCTGTCATGATTCAGAATGACTTATGATTTTCTGCATAGTGAAGCCTCAAGGAGAATGTATGTTCCTCATCGGTGCAACTGAGTTATGGCAAGAACCATTCAGGAAAAGCAGCACAGCTATAGACATAGGAACTGTTAGGTGATCTATCTGCAGGCTTTTTATCTCCAATGATTTTTCTTCTGTGGTACCAGTTACTATTCATACCACTGTGTGATTTCATGCTCAATTTCTTTCCTTTTCTGTGTAAGCCAAGAGATTTTGCTTTTCTTTTTTGGTAAACAAAGTGCATTTTTTAGAAAAAATCTACTTTCAGTGTTGTTGTGGTTTAAGTTACTAAGCATTGTTTGTCTTACCAAATGTTTGAGTGCTATTGCCATTGTATATTAAAATGATTTACTAAACATGTTGTAGTTAAAACCTGTTAAAATTGCATTTTGAAGGAAGTAGTCTACCTCTGATATTTAATTCAATTCTAACAGTGTGATAGGAATGCAGTGTTGATGCACCAGAACTATTCACTCAGGCCGTTAAAATACAGTAAGAAAATTGCTAATTCCAGTAAACTTTATGACAATGTGGTATCTTGAAATGGCTGATAAACCTCAAAAAGTACTATGTCTTGCTGCAGAGATAGCTATAGTTATATACTTAGAAACTTTTACAAGCTCAATTCATATTTAATCAAAATTGTAGGATATTTCAAATATTATATTTGCAATTGATGGAATGAATCACAATAGAAATTCTCTCTTAGTCCTGAAGTAGCCATTGATATTTATAGCTATTATAACTAGAAAATAGTTATTTATAGTTATTGCTAGTAAGATAGAATAATTTTGTATCATTCTTGGTCTTTTATTTGGTCTTATAAATATATTCAATAAAAGCAATGCTTATACACATTTTGGAAAATACCAAAATGCAAATAAGTGTGAATATAAATCATTCATAATTTTATACACACACACACACGCACACACACACACACACACACACGTACACACATCCCACACATGCTATGAACATTTTGTCTCTGTTTTATATAATGAGAATCCCATTACTTTCTTTTGTATGAGGCAGCATAGACTAAACACTAGGTTCATGGATTTTGGACCCAGGCTGCCCACTTTTGAATCACAGTTTTGTAATACTGGGCTAATTGCAGGTTATGTAACCTCTAATTCTCAGATTCTGCATTCATAAGATGGGAGTAACAATAGTACCTAGTTCATAAAGTTGTATTATAAAAGAGTATGATTGACTAAGAAAATTAAAAAACAGGAAAAAAATGGGAAAGGCATAAAATTATGTGATGCAATAGATATGATTAAAAAGGACTAGCATACTTGAAACTGGGATCAAAGTAGTATATTGGTTAGGGCATTTATAAAACTGATGAACCATGAGTGAGGAAGATTCAAGAGACTCTGTAAATCTTCTATAAATCTAAAACTGCAGAACCAAATACCTGGAAGTAAAAATTTAATACATAGACTAATATCAGATTCATGCAATGTTATGCAAAGTTTTATTGGGATGCCTGGTATTTTTTGTAGAATTCCCGATATTACATGTGGAAATCATAAGGCCTTGAATGATGTTTCCATTTTCATCTTATTTTTGTTTCCATTTTTATAATTTTTGAAAGGATTGGATTATCTTCTGGCAGACAGAGAGATAGCATGCAGATTACCTTGATCCAGTTGAAAGTGGATTTCAGGTGTCTTTAGGCCTGGTCTGTTTCCCCTTTGTACTTCTGGGAGTAACTTTTACATCCAGGGCATGGGTCTTCTGGGTCTCACCAGGAACACTGGGGTTTTTAACAAAGTCCTTCTTCCTTTTGAGCCATGAACTCTGACTTCTGTCAACCAAGCTCCATGAGATTGTCAAAATCTTTGCTCAAATTTTTAGGCTCCAAGAGCTGTTGTCCGCTTGCTTTATTTGTTTGTTTTTTCGGCATTTTGTTCATTGCATTAGAAGCTTATGATTTGGCAAATTCTTTGAGGAGAAATTGAATGGAGAATTTCAGGCTCCTATCTATGATTCTCTCTTGTCTGGGATTATGACTTCTTGAACTCCTGCCACTTTAGCATTCCTGAACTCTAATGGTTGCCTCTCCGGTCCAGAAAAATTCCCACAAGCACCTGGCCACCTGTACACTTGTCCTCTCCTCACAGTAAAGGAGATTTGCAGATACCCTGGGGGGAGTTTGAGCCACATCTCAATGTCCTTCCCTTCCTTGTTGGACTTTGGTCACTCAAATCCTGAAGTTTGATGTTTTTAATCCACAACTTAGACTTATATTCACTGGGAGTGTTAGTCTGATACAAGCTTCTCTATTGAGACCAAAGAATCAATGATTTTAAGATCTGGAGTATGTTTTGGGTCTCTGTACTGACACCAACAGGTGATAGGCTTCTGAAACTGCTCCACCTCTATAAAGGCTATCTTCTTCCGTACTATTTCCAGTTGTAGCCTGGAGTACAATATTTAAACAGATGTTCTTAGTACATAGAACAAAGGATTGGCAGATTGTTTAATCAAGGATATTTCTCTACTGATGACACGGAGAATCCTGGATCTTCTCCCTAGTAGGATTTTACAGTTGTTAGAGACCAGTTGTTAGAGACCAGTTGTTAGAGACCAATGTGCATTTCCCATTATTCTTCATTCTCAAGGGTAGTTTAATTTTTATTTTTTCTTGTTCTTCTGGATCACTGTTCAAAAAGATCATTAGCAAGTAGCTTTTAATTTAGTTCATATATTATCAAACCATAAGGAGTCATATCTAGATCTGATGGGAAGGATTAGACATCATCTGGAGATCTTCTGTTGTGACCTGATTGTCAGAGGATAGGGCTTTCTGGCTGTCTTCTTTCAGACGGTGGGAAGTATGCCTTACGACATGTATGTATGAATATTGTGTATGGATGTTGGGGAACCAAAATATGAGCAGCAAATGGGATTATCTACTGTCTACATAATAAGTAGCCTTACTTTCCACTTTGCTGACCAAACTAACTTTGTTGTAAGCATCAAGAACTTCTCTAAATTTACATTTCCTAACTTTCCCTGTGCACAGAAATAGCCCTTGACTCAGTTCTACCAAATGACATGTACATGAACGTCACCGAGTAGAACTTTTAGGAAAGGATTCTAAAAGTTAGTATAGGATCTCTTTTGTTGTTGTTCTTTTGCCCCTCCTCCTTCCTCTTGCTTTAAATACTAGTGTGAGAATTGGAGCTGCAGCTCTCTTTTCCTTATTTTCATCCACATTAATGAAGACAGAGCCAAGACCCAGGTCTTGATAGCCATGACCAGTTGATAAAAATGTCAGCACCTGCCTACCTTCTGACTTTTTGTAATATGGGACAATAAAGCTCTGAGTTGTTTAAAGCACTATAAGGATCTCCCTTCCTTATAGGTAATCTCTACAGTTTCAATTCTACATCATTATGAATAGAAAGCACCATACAACATTTTTTCCTCAAAGGACCCTAAAATCTACATTGTATGAAACTGAATGTCAACAAAATATCTATTTATTTCACTCATACTTTAGCTTTTAAGAATAAGACTTGAAATAGACTGGCTATTTAATACTACTAAATATTTAATTATTTATACACACATTAATACATGTTAAATATTAATATGTATTATTAATATTAAATATTAAAAATGTAAATACGAGATTGGACACATATCTAGTATCTTTTCTAAGATTTGCCTCCAGTTGCTTAAGTGATAGAGCAATTAGAATAACAGTGGCCAATCAAAGGCAAGAGATTAAAGTTATAGCTTTTCTTGAAATCTGTGTTTTCAATAGATGAATATATAAATGAGTATCCATTCACTGAGCAATTAACAACAAGATGTTGCACAATGCTAACTGTTAATGTTTGACTCTAATGCTGTTTATAGGCCTACAATAAATAGACCATCATAGAGATAGTAAGATTTGGCCATCCTTATACAAAAATTTCTAGATATTTTTGTCTAAGTCTCAGATGGATATATTTTTAAAAGATTTTATTTATTTATTTGAGGGAGAGAGAGAGCACAAACAGGGGGAAGGGGAGAGGGAGGAGCAGAGTGTGAGGGACAAGCAGACTCCTGCTGAACAGGGAGCCGGAGACAGGGCTTGATCCCAGGACCCTGAGACCATGACCTGAGCAGAAGTCAGACACTTAAATGACTTAGCCACCCAGGCAACCCAGATGGGTATTGTTTTTACTGTTTTTCCTCTAGGATTCAATTTTGCACACTCATCACATAATTATTCTATCTAATGTTTATCAGAGGGTAGGGGAAGTACAGAATAGAGGATGAAGACTGGAATGGGTAGAAAAAAGGAAAAGAAAGAAAGAAAGAAGAAATTTGTACCGCATAGATGTATGTATGTGTGTGTCTCTCTGTGTGTACATATATCTCTATTATTTGCTTTTTACCAGGTCTGGAGTAATGTCATTGTATGTATGAGGTCATTCAATCTTCTCAACCAATGTGCAAGTTACTCTTATGATAACCATCTTAAAATAAGAAAAATCAAGATTTAGTGACTTAGGAGACTTGCCCATATTCCAACAAGGAGCCTGAAAAAGGATGCCTGGGTGGCTCAGTCAGTTAAGCTGCAGCCTTCGGCTTGGGTCTTGACCTCAGGGTCCTGGGATCGAGTCCCACAATGGGCTCCTTGCTCAGAGGGGAGCCTGCTTCTCTCTCTGCCTCTGCCTGCCACTCTGCCTGCTGCATGTTCTCTCTCTCTCTCTCTCTCTCTTGCTGACAAATAAATAAATAAATAAATAAATACAATCTTTAAAAAAAAGCAATCTGAACATAAAAGGGGCTTAATCCATGGTGCCTGTCTTAGGAACACATAAACTGTTTTCTCAGACCTCTCCTTATTACCTATGGCAGCAGAGGGTACTACTGTGAGAGACAATGATTTTTTTCTCTCACAGCTCTTCATACTACTGCCTGAGAACCTTGATGACTGTTTAAGATTTTATTGGGATTTTTTCTTTAAGGGAATATGGAAATCAAAAAAAATTCCAAGACATTTCTTATTTGAAATGGATCAAAACCTCTAAATTCAGTTCCTTGATGGCTGAAGGATGTCTGTGAAAATTTTGTATTAATAATATGGGTGTGTAAGTTCACCAGTTTGGCATACAATATAGTCCTTTAGAAAAACTGATACTCCTTCAAAGTGTCTACTCAAAGTGACTACATAACTAGAAGGGATTCTTAGATCTTCCAAGGAAGATGACTCAGTTTATAATCATTCCAGGCCATGTGTATATTGTACTTCATTGTGGCTATCTACTTGACACTCTGCCCAATCCTACCACTCACAGCTCCTACTTGTGTTTCAATGCATACAGATATGTGTCTAAAGATTCAACAGTGTTCTCAGTTTCCAAGTTATTCTATTACCATTACCATTACTCTATTACTCGAGTGCCATTGATTGATATTGACCCCATCCATTGGTAAGTGATCACATACTTCCAGACCATATAAGATCCCAAGATCACTGACAGGCCAGTGATGGCTTCCACAGTTGCACCTGCAAAATGAGCTTCAACTACAAGAGCTGATAGGTTAGGGAGAAAAGTGAAAAGTCTGTATTTTGGTTTTTGCCTGGCAACCAAGCAGCTAAATAAATGGTCATTGAACAAATGGTGATTTATAACTTCGACAGCTGTCATTGGCAGATTAAGTGGGGGAAAAAAGCTATTCTTCTCCCCAGTTTCAAGCCTTGGCATTAAGTGATTCCATCAAAATATCTTTCTCATAAAGAGTAGTGTGTTACATAAGAAGGATGTTAGCAGATCCATTGCACTTCTTACCTTTGCTTGACATTAACTAAAGAGGGATGCTATATCACCAGTATGCTGGCCAGATGACCACTTTTTAAAAATATTTTATTTTTTAAGTAATCTCTACACCCAAAATAGGACTTGAGCTTACAACCTAAAGATCAACCCCAAGATCAAGAGTTGCATGCTCTACTTACTGACTGAGCCAGCCAGGCACCCCGGGCTAGACCAACTTTTGTGGTGTATGTTATACAAGGTCCAACATTTCATAGTCAATAAGATGCTTGTGTCCATATTCCACAAATACATTGAATTAAACAACATCTGAACACATATAAATTTAGAGTATGCTACCAAGAAAGAGTTATCTTCTTTTCCACATGAAGTAGAGTTGGTTGTAAAAACCTACCCATGCATTTCCATATGTATCATAGATTTTGTTCTTCACACGAAAATTTGAGAATCATGGCAACCTTATAAACATATGTTGTAAAAACCCCTGCAATCAAAGATAACCATGATTGATGAAATTATCAACAGGATCACCAATCAGAAGTGAAGTTAAAACTTTCTCAGTGAGATGGGATACTGTTTGACATAGTACATTATCTGTTCTTGTAGAGAGGCGCCTGCTCAAGGTGATGTTCATGGAGTGCCATGAGAGACTATGTATCTATCAAGGCAGGTTGTCTGACATGATGCTGGAATTACCATAGTGATTTTTAGAATGTAATGAAAGGGTCCAAAAACCTATGATATGACTTCTCTTCTCTGTATACATTTTTCTAGACTGATTTGGCAACAATCCAAGTATGTCAAAAGAATTGAGGCCCTACCATAAATATCACCATGGGTAAACATTGTAAAATTGCTGCCCAAATAAGCAACATAAGCCTTACCCTCCTTTATGAGAAATACTATAGCCAGAGCAAGGAAGGTGCAGAGCTGCTGAAGAAGACCAGACTTTGGGCCATAATTCTTCATCTTTCTTTATAAATATCTATGCCCCCAATATGGGAGCAGCCAACTACATAAGACATCTGTTAATCAAGATAAAGAGTCACATTGATATGAATACATGAATAGTAGGGGATCTTAACATGCCACTTTCAGTAACAGACAGATCATCCAAGCAGAAAATCAATAAAGAAACAAGAGCATTGAATGACACATTGGACCAGATGGACTTCATAGATATATGAACATTCTTCATAGATATATATAACATTCTACCTTAAAACATCAGAATACTCATTCTTCTTGAGTGCACATGGAACTTTCTCCAGAACATACCACATACTGGGTCACAAATCATGGCTCAACTGAAACCAAAAGACTGAGATTATTCTTGCATATTCTCAGACCACAATACTTTGAAACTAGAACTCAACCACAAGAAAAATTTTGGAAGGAATTCAAACACTTGGAAGCTAAAGACCACCCTGCTTAAGAATATTTGGATCAACCAGGAAATCAAAGAAGAACTTAAAACAATTGATGGAAACCAATGATAATGAAGACACTTTGATCCAAAACCTATGGGACACGGCAAAGGCCATCCTAAGGGAGAAATACATAGCCTTACAAGTCTCCCTCAAAAAAATTGAAAAATCCTGAGTACACCAGTTCTCTTTACACCTTAAAGAACTGGACAATCTACAACAAATTAAGCCAACCCCACATACAAGAAAGAAAATAATCAAGATTAGAGCAGAGATCAATGAGATAGAAACTAGACATATAGTAGAACACATCAACGAAACTGGAAGCTGGTTTTTTGAAAGAATCAATAAGACCGATAAACCACTGGACAAACTAATCCAAAAGAAAAGAGAGAGGACCCAAATTAATAAAATTATTAATGAAAAGGGAGAGATCACGACTAACACCAAGGAAATAGAAACAATCATCAGAAATTATTATTAACAGCTATACGCCAATAAAGTTAAGCAACCTAGATGAAATGGTTTCATTCCTGAAAACCTATAAACTTACAAAACTGAATCAGGAAGAAATTGACAACCCGAATAAACCAATATCTAATAACAAGATTGAAGCAGTGATCAAAAACCTCCCCAAAACAAGAAGAGTCCAGGACCTGACAGATTCCCTGGAGAATGCTACCAAACATTCAAAGAAGAAATAATACCTGTTCTTCTGAAGCTGTTTCAAAAAATAGAAACAGAAGGAAAACTTCCAGACTCTTTCTGTGAAGCCAGCATTATCCTGATCCTTAAGCCAGGCAAAGACCCCACGAAAAAGGAGAATTTCAGACCAATATCCCTGATGAATGTGGATGCCAAGATTCTCAAAAAGATCCTAGTTAATAGGATCCAGCTGTATATTAAAAAGATTATGCACCATGACCAGGTGGGATTTATCCATGGGATGCAAGGTGGTTCAACCTTCTCAAACCAATCAATGTGATAGAACAAATCAATAAGAGAAGAGAGAAGAACCACATGGTCCTCTCAATTGATACAGAAAAAGCATTTGACAAGATACAGCATCCGTTCCTTATTAAAATGATTCAAAGTATAGGGGTAGAGGGGACATTCCTCAACTTCATAAAATCTGTCTTTGAAAAACCCACAATTGTCCTCAATGACAGCCTTCCCTTTGAGATCAGGAACACAAGGATGCCCACTCTCAGCACTGTTGTTCAACATAGTACTAGAAGTCCTAGCAACAGTAATCAGAGAGCAAAAAGAAATAAAAGGTATTCAAATTGGCAAAGAAAAAGTCAAACTCTTTTCACAGATAACATGATATTTTACATGAAAAACCTGAAAGACTCCACCCCCAAACCACTAGAACTCATACAGCAATTCAGTAATGTGGCAGGACACAAAATCAAGTTTTATGTATACAAAATCAGGATACAGAAATCAGTTGTTTTAATATACACTCACAATGAAAATCTAGAAAGAGAAATGAGAGAATCTATTCCATTTACGATAGCACCAAGAACTATAAGATACCTGAGAATAAACCTAACCAAAGAGGTAAAGGATCTGTACTCAAGGAACTACAGAATACTTATGAAAGAAATTGAAGAAGACACAAAAAGATGGAAGACCATTTCATGCTCATGGATCAGAAAAAGAAACATTATTAAAATGTCTATACTGCCTAGAGCGATCTATACTTTCAGTGCCATCCTGATCAAAATTCCACTAGCAGTTTTGAAGGAGCTGGAACAGACAATCCTAAAATCTGTATGGAACCAGAAAAGACCCCAAATCACCAAGGAAATGTTGAAAAAGAAAAACAAAACTGGGGGCATCATCATGTTGCCTGATTTCTTTGTGTCTGCATCTTTGTCCTGTGACTTTGCAAACCCTAATTCAAGATATACTTCTCTGCTTCTTGATTTTGAGCTTGTCTGTGTAATTTGTTTTGATGATAGGATGTGAGCATATGTGACTCAAGCAGAAGATTGAAATGTGCTTGTGGGATTGAACTTTGCTATTTTACACTCTGGCCACCATGGGAACAAATAGCCTAAGGAAGCCCACTGGTCTCAGAAGAATGAGAGATCTGTAGAACAGACTAAACCAAACATGCACTTAGGAACCAAGCTGAATTAAGTCTTGTTAGTATCAGCAAAGACACCCCCAGATGACTTGTAGACACATGAGTAGAATAAATGCTTTTTATTTTAAGCCACTGAGTTTTGGGGTGATCTAATATGCAGGTTGACTATAGTAATAGCTAACCATTACAGAAGTTGGTACCGGGTAATGAGGTGCCATTGCAACAACAACGTAAAGTATGATTTTGATCAAGACTATACACTGCAAGAAAATGTCTATAAATGTCTAGAAAAACGGGAAACTAAGGGCTACTAAAAAAAATTGTGACCTATGGTCTATAGTACTGAAACGTTTACTAAAATTATTGCTTACAACTGAAAGAAAGATCATGTAACTGATAAACATACAATAGTACTAAAAATGATGAAAGAAACAGCCAGTTTTCAAGTAGTGTTTAGAAGTAGTAGAGACAGTACAGAATTGCAGGTTGTTAAATAAAATTGTTTCTCATCAAATTAAAAATGTAGCCATTAAGAGATAGCCTCAAGGAAAAGACCTAATTCAGAGGTCACCGTTAAAAATTACCTCAGGATAAAGAACCGGTGAAGGGCTTTGTCACCAAACCTTTTGTTTAAACTTCTTAAATAATCAACATACCTGGTAGGTCATGTCTCTAAAATAACTAACCTGCCATTCAGCAGAAGAAAAGTGATGCTAGGGTGAATAAAGTAGTATTTTTACTGAAACATAATACATCTAAAATATGCATAATTGAATCTGGAGAGAGGCATTATAGAAGGAATTATGGACACAGATTTTGTCAGTGGACCTGCAAAGTGTATAGAAAACCCATAACCTTGTAAAATAAAGTTGTTAGCAAAAAACACCACCACTCTAGGCTAGAAGAGATTAAGAGTTCTTGAGGTGTTAAATACTTCTTTGTCTTTTCATTTCTACAGTTAGTTAACGGGTTGACCAAAAAAGATATATTCTCCCATCCTTTCTTTACAATTGGACAAGGAGGATGACAAAAAAGGAATGAACTCCCAGCAGGCAGAGCAGAAAACAGTGGTCCATGGACCTACTCCCAGAACTTAGGTCAAGGTATTTTCTACTCCAGATAATGCCAAATGGGATTTCAGAATGTCTATGGACCAGTTACTGCTAAATTCCTCTCATCATTCCCCTTTTATGAGAATTTGTTTTAGTCATCATGTCTCTCTTTTATAATTATCTGGATAACTTGACTTTTTAGTTCATGGGTCTTCAGATCAAGAGACACCAGATCTAGATCTCATTCAGATGATGAGATCCTGAACATTGTGCCTGATGTCATGATTGAGTGAAAATTTTGCAAGTCCTGTGATGAAGAAAAGGAGAAAGAATCAGATGCTCAAAGGAAGAGATGATCGTAACTCCTTAATATATAGCTAAAAATGAAATCATAGCCTTCTGGTTAAGAGTATGTTGCGTAGCTGGGGTGCCTCAGTGGCATTTTGTTAGGCAGTTGATTTTTGGTTTCTGCTCTAGTTGTGATCTCAGGGTCTGGGGGTCAACACCCATATGGGGCTCTGTGCTCAGTGTGGGGTCAGCTTGGGATTCTCTCTCCCTCTCTCTCTCTGTCCCTCCTGCTCATGCTCACTCTCTCTCAAATGAATAAATCTTTAAAAAAATTTGAGTATATTGAATAGCTAAACCAGGATTTTAAATACTTACTAAATCTTGGCTATACTGTATATTTATAATGGTTGTAATGATATGTACCTAATCTTGTAATGAGTACACAATATACTGAATGCAAATCTCTAATACTGATTTGGCACGCTGTAGTGACTCAGTACATTGTGGTCTTTGTTGTTCTCAACTACATTACCAGTTTTATTTATACCTATTTTTGACATTTTAAAAAAACTGCATTTTCTTTGATACAATAAATAATTATGATCACACGCAAAACCTTTGAACGATGATGAAATAGTCCAACTATAATTCTGTTCTTATATATAATTCCACCATTAACACAAATCTAGGCTGTTAGAATGTCCATTATTAATGACATAGTGACCTACTTATACAGCTCTCTATGCTGGTGATACCTGCTAATTTCAACTATAAATTCTGATTATCAAACTTCTGTAATACTAATTATAAGAAGAGCATATTGTTAATTGCTAAGAAAAGAGCACATTATTAATTGCTAAGGTGTATTTAATAAAAAGATTTTAGGTCAGATTTTCCCTATTAAAATATTTCTTTGAAAATATCCAATTATTAAGAATTTTCATTTGCTAAGCAGATACAGCAGTTAGTTTTGCAATATTCATTTTAGTTTTCTATTTTTAATTTTTGGAAATAACCATTCAACCATTCTTTTGTACAACAAAATGCTGTAACAGCACTTGTAATGTCCTATTAATCACTCTATTATAAATTATTATGACAGTCCCATTTAGCCAACATTATACCATTTATTTCAGAAGCATATCACAAGTTTTAAAGAGCCCTGATCTGTACTTTTACCATACTTGCAAATAGCCACAACACTCTCAAGATTGGGGAAGGGGCAAGTCTGTGTCATAAATCTTAACTGCACATGATAAAGAGCTGTACTATTAACTTTCATAGGCAAAAATAAAATTTGCTTACATGTGTTACTAAAAGAAGGAAACATGAATTTCAGTGGGTTAATAACATTAAGTCATTATGACAAATACAAAGACCTTGCACTGGACTGCCTTTCTTCAAGATCTATATTCAGAGCTTTGGAAATGATGTGGTTTTGGATCCCTCGCTGTCAAGTATTTCTGTTCATGCCATGAATTTCTGTCTATTAACAAGGGGTAGAGGGACAACTGGGCTAGTATCAAATTCCATCTTGCAGCTTCATGCATAAGGAGACTCCATAAATGCTTATTTGGATGGTTGGGGTACAGGAATGGACGAGGACTAGCTCCTTGGGGAGAGTGGCCATAAATTTTAACTTTGATGCTCAGAAGATACCATCTATAACATTCTTCTAGACAAGAAATCCTTTCTTCTGGAATAACTAGTTGGCACTTCTATTTCTCAGCCTGAGATAACTATGAAGATGATTTCTCATCTTGAGCTCCTCCTATTTAATGCTGAGAGGTAGAGTATCTTCTGAGACTTGTACCATGTAGTTTATTGATTAACTTCATCACTAATTATGTTGTATATATAATTGATAGGACAAGTCACAGACATATACACTTTTCAAATATATTCCATACGGTTCCAAAAATGCATCTATGCTTTTGGCATTTTCCCCTGTTGCTCAGGTAAGGCCATAGGTATTTATTGTATCTTTATTAAAAGTAATGCTGTTCACCTTTTGATATGTTATTTTTTCATATCTTTTTTCATATATATTTTCATATCTTTCATATCAAATAACATGATATGTTATTTTTCATATTTTTCAACATTTTGATATGTTATTTTCACATGTTATATGTTATTTCCCTTTCTCTTTCCTTAGGTCTATTACCACCCAATGAAGCATTTCTGTTACTATTAATACAATTGTAACATATGGAACATATAAATCATTTCACTTTCCTTTGTAAATTCACTTGTGATGAAGTTTTACTCGAGGGTGAGAAAATGAGATGAAAAATCCTTAGCTCAACAACTGTCAACTCTTAAGCAATTAATCAACTGGTAAATTCCATAATACATGGAGTTTAGTGTTAGTAGAAAAGTGAGCTACCTTGGAGATGTAATTTCACATAAAATTCCTGGTGTCAATACTATATATATTGGATTGGAGGGAGCCAGTTAGTTTTTCCATTTGACTCCCAGAGACAACCAAGCAGGCAGCCAGCATGAGGTTTTGATAACATATGGGTTAATTAATAAAGTCTAACTAGTCAGTGGAAGTGTTGGATTTAAACGCATTTAATAAAATTAGACTTTCAAACATTATTTGGTGCATTAATTCAAATATGCAAATTGGCACAGCCCAGAGGCCCAGGCATGAAAAAAAAAATGAGGGCAGATAGGAATAAAATTAAATTTGGGGAAATATTAATATACTCACAACCTGAGATTTAGAACTGGATTTAGAGTTCTTCAGTCTATTAAAACTCACTGCTGTTAGTATATGAAGCCACTAAGGTAGGAAGATTGGCAAAATTTGCAAGCAGGTATATATTTAAAATGAGAAATTATCATTTTTTCCTCAAACATTAAATTTGAATCTTCTGTACAGTTTTTCAGGTAATTGCTGCCAATACTAAAGCATCTTAAATCTTCTTCTTCTTCTTCTTCTTCTTTTTTTTAAAGATTTTATTTATTTATTTGGCAGAAAGAGATCAAAAGTAGGCAGAGAGAGAGAGGGGGAAGCAGGCTCCCTGCTAAGCACAGAACGCGATGCGGGGCTTGATCCCAGGGGCCTGGAATCATGACCCGAGCCGAAGGCAGAGGCTTTAACCCACTGAGCCACCCAGGTGCCCCAAGCATCTTAAATCTTAAAGGATTAAAAATAGCACAGCTTTCTATGCCTTGAATTAAGGATTGTGCCCTATAACTGGTTTGTATTTTGGGCTCATCATGCTAATACCTACATGTTTCTTTCTGCTGTCTGAATAGAAACTGTGGAAAGAAAAGGTAAACTTTGGCTCTGAGAACTCAATGGCGCTGAAATCAATCTGAAAACAGAAATCAAAAATCATTAGTATTTCTTGCCAGGTACTCTAAAATGTAATATTTGGTGTACTTATGAGACAGTAAGCATTTTTATACTGTAGTTAGTAAATTAAAACTAAAATGGAATTAAAATAGGACCTATTTCCACCATGTGTAAATGAAAGTTACTATAATTCAACATCAGATATGAGTCAGTTAATTCTATCTCTGCCAAAGCTCTGATATTTCAGAGAACAGCAGATGTTACCCTTTTTACTGCCCCATTAATATACCTCATCAGTTTTTCCACTATTTTCCCTAGGGTAGAGAATAAAAGCATATTTTCCTTTCTGTTCCTTAAGCAAACCTACTTGCTCCCTGAAGCACAAGATTTAATTATCCTTATTGCATTATATTTGCTTGAATAGCTACAGAAGTTATTAATGGGCATAACATTTTCTGATCTTTTTCATGAAATTCAGCTAGATATTTATGCTGATTTAATTACCTCTAGCACATTAATTAGTCTAGCAGTAAGAATTAAGGACTTAGGATTTATAGCAAAATTTATTTCTATTGATTATTATGATATGTGACAGTTTGGATAATGAGAATGTTTAGACATAGAACTCATGTATGTCTATATAAGTCTGGAAAGAAGGTGTCCTACTATATTACCTAGATGTTTATGGGAATATCAATCAAGAATGAACCCTGGAGCCATACTGGGTGCTAGATCAACCACTAAATAGGTGTGTGACTTTAGGCAAATAGTTTAACTTCTGTGTCTCTCAGTTCCATCATTTGTCAAGAGGAAATGACGGTAAGCCCTATGTTTTAGGGTTCTTTTAAGGATTAATTAGCTTAATGTCTATAAAGCACTGAGAGCAAAATATGGCAGATCATATGCTTGACATAAGAATCAATCATCATTGTTATTATTACTGAAAATAAGGAGAGGAGATAGATTTTGAAAAAGAATGATTGTGTTCAGTCACTTTGACTGCTAGATAGAAATTTTATGGATGGTTTAGATGCACAGAGCTATTATAATTATGGATTTGTATCTGTAAGTATATCAGAATTATGGGGGTTAATACTTTTGGACAACATAAAATTGTAGTTAGTATGTTAAGTCAAGAAATAAAGGGGGAATTTGAGAGAAAACATGAAAAATTAAGGAGAAAGTTGGAACAAATATTGGGCATTGAAAGAATTTTGTCAGTCATGAAAGGAGTGAGGAATGTGGTGGAGATAGGGAGAGGACTGGTAAGAAGAGCAAAAAAAAAAATTATAGTACAGAGGGCATGGAAAAAGTGATTTATTATATTAAATGCAATAAAATAATAACATTAAAAAGAAGCCTATAGCTTTGAGTATGAAATTTATTGATCTTCCTTGAGTGTAGTTACAGAAGAATTTTGGGGAATTTTGGGGAAAAAAGACACTGACTGCAATAAATTGGGGAGTAAGTGTGAGTTGAAGCAGAGCAAACATTTTAGAAAACCTCAAAAATTTAAGTGTTCAGGCTAGCTTCAAAACTTGATAGAAGAATGGAAGGGGAACAATAACTACAACCCACATATAACATAACATTTCATCACCTGATTATCTTGAAAACTTCAAGTTTTGGATTTAGTTGGATGTGACTGAGCTGATAGTGGCCCCGATTGCCTGGGAGAAGCAAAGCCTGAGCCTCCCTGGAGAAACCCATTTTCAGACATACCTCAAATGATTCACGTACTTAACGTTCCAGAAAAGGTGAAATCAAAAAACTCATAAGGAAATAAAGTAATGAGGAAAATTTAGCAGAAGCAACGCAAAGAAGGTTCAGAAACACAGCAATGTGAGATATTAGATTTATTAGACAGGGTATTTAAAACAAGTACTTCTTAAAGGGATGAAAGAGTAATAAAAGTTTGAATAAAGAGAAACTGATTATAAAATGATTAAGCATATTTTGAAACAATAAAATATAAATTCCAGAAATGAAAAACATTTAATTAAAATTTAAAACCCTTAAGTTGCTATATTGTGGATATTTAGCCAGTCAAAACATGGAGATGTAACTTTTTGTCAAATATATGTTGTACTTTAAAGTTATATATGCATATGGCGTGTATTAGTTTTCCACACTGTATAACAAATTATTACAAACAACAATGTAAATCAACACACATTTATGATCTCATGGTTTCTATGGGTCACAAGTAGGTTCTTTCCTGGAAGCGCCACAGGAAATGAATTTACTTTCAGGTTCAGTCAGATTGTTGCAAAAATCATGTCCTTGTAGTTATGAGACTGAAAGCACTGGCTTTGTGCTGGCTGTTGTTGAAGTGCTGTCCTCGGTACCTTGCCCGTGGGCCTGCCAACATAGTCCCTTAGTTTATCGAGCCATTCAGGAGAGACTCCAGAGTGAGCCTGCAAGACAGATAAAATCTGTTATAACATAATGTAATTATGGAAGTGACATTTCATCATCTTTGCCCTATTTTATTGGTTAGAAACAAATCGCAGGCTCCATCTACACTCGAGGGCCTGGGACTATATGAGAGCAGGGAATTACATACAAGAGCATAAGTAGCAGGACGTGAGCATTACGGGCAATCACCTTTGAGTCTGTCTACCATATGGAAAAAAATTAAAGCCATATAGTAATATAACATGAAATGCATACAATGAAAGTATAAGTTTCCCTCCTCCTTTCCTGATCTCTTATTCTTCCCAATAGGATCTACTATATATAAGAGTTTCTTTTGGATCCTTCCTGAAAATCAAAGGCTTGATATTCCCCCAAATAAAAAAAATGGCCGTTAGCAGATGTTATAGACTGAATTATGTCCTCCTTCCTCAACATCCCAGCCAACACCCAATGTGACTATATTTAGAGATAGGCCTTTAATTACAGACAAATGAGGTCATAAGGTGGAGCCCTAATCTAATAAGACTGGAGTCTTTTTGAGAAAAGAGATATGCACAAAAGGCCTTGTGACGACACAGTGAGAAAGTAACACAGTTCTGTAAGCCAAGGAGAAGTCAACCTTGATGGCAGTTTGATCTTGAAGTTCTAGATTTCAGAACTATGAGGAAATAAATTTCTGTTATTTAAGGCTGTCAGAGTGTGATATTCTGCTATGGCTGCCCTAGCAGTCTAATACAGTAGATTATAGTTTTAATGAACTAGAAGATATAGCTGAAGATATTAATTATAATACAGCAGGCAAAAATATGAAACATGAAAGAAATGTTAAGAACGAAGGAGAGGGGTGCCTGGGTGGCTCAGTGGGTTAAAGCTTCTGCCTTCGGCTCAGGTCATGATCCCAGGGTCCTGGGATCGAGCCCCACATCGGGCTCTCTGCTCAGCAGGGAGCCTGCTTCCTCCTCTCTCTCTGCCTGCTTCTCTGCCTACTTGTGATCTCTGCCTGTCAAATAAATAAATAAAATCTAATAAAAAAAAAAGAACGAAGGAGAATATGGGGCGCCTGGGTGGCTCAGTTGCTTAAGCATCTGCCCTTGGCTCAGGTCATGATCCCAGGACCTGGGATCAAGTCCCATATTGGGCTCCCAGCTCAACAGGGAATTTGCCTCTCCCTCTGACTGCCACTTCCCCTGCTTAGGCTCTCTCTCACTCACCCTCTCTCTCTGACAAACAAATAAATAAAATCTTTTTTAAAAAAGGAGAATACAGTAAGAAATACTAAGAATATTTTATTGGTGTACCAGGTGAGAAGAAAAAGAGTATTAAAGAGGAATGTACCAATAAATAATGGTTAAGAACTCCACAGAACTAATGAAAGTCTGTTAAGAGTTTTGAAGGGTTTGATGCTTTACAGTACTTGCACCTAATAAATTAGTTTCCCACAGTTTTAGAAGATACAAGTTTACTGGGTCAGAGAAAGGTAACTTTATTACCCATGTGAGAGTATAAGCTCATGCTTGCTTAAGTTCTTCTTGACCTCCAAATCTGACCAGGGTGATACAGAGGGAGATCTAGAAGGACAGTATGCATAGTAAATTTTCTAACAGCTAAGGAACTCTGAGTTTAGGGAACACAGAATTTTAAAGGGTGACATTAGCAAAACTGCCCAATGTTTGGATAGACACATTGTTTTCATTATCCTGGTCAGGAGATAAATTTGTCCTTTGACCTGAAGGAGGACACCCCTGTATTCCAAGGCTGTCTTCTATGCAGATATCCTTAAAAAGAGAATCTAGTACAAAGCCACCAATATCTCTTCGCAAAATGTACAGACATGTAACAGAGACTTAGGGAGGATTGTCTCCCAACAAAGTCATTGCCACCCAGAAAGTCCATTGAATTCCAAACTGGAAGAATTTAAAGAAATTCTCACCTAGACATATATCAAAATGAAGGCAAAGAGGAATACAAAAACAGCCTGAGGGTAAAGACAGTTCAACCTCCAAAGAATGGCAATAGTAAATAGCTGATTTCCCAACAGTGCCAGTGAATAGCAAGCAACAATCAACTAAAATGATTTAAGAAAAAACTGTCAACTGAGAACAGGATAGTCAGTCCCATTTTTCCAAACACAACAATAGAACTAAGTTTGCTACCAAGAAAACCTCACTAAGTAAATTCTGAAAGGATATTTAGTCAAAGTGATTCCAACTAGAAGGCCTAAGATACATGATGATATGATGAGCAAAGAGTGTCAAATATAGTTATATGTCCACACAAATACTGATTCTAAGAAACAATTTTTTTTTCCTATAGGTTAACACAAGCTAGAACAACTCAGATACACAAAATAATAGTATATAAGTCAGGAAGGTGGTAATAAGAAGTAAAATGCTCAAGAGAAGGGTAAATATATAACTCTGAATGATTTTAGAATTTAATGAGTTTAGAACCATGTTAAAATGCTGTAAATTGTGTAAGACTGATGAATCACAGACTCCTGAAACAAATAATATATGTTAATAAAAAAAGAAAAAATTCTATGAAAATTACTAATAGATCAGAAATAGAGCACATATCTCACAGAGTAGTAGAAGAAAATAAATGGATTATAAATGCTATTGTGAACATCCTAATAAAATGTTTGATATAGTAATACTGGTCTTTAAATGATTGGGTAAACTCTGAATAAAACAAATAGAACAATATTATTTCTCCAGAGAAAGAGCCTGTAAATGCCTTTGCTGAAAGTGCTTTATCCAAGACCACTAATGCAACAATAGTTGAAAGAAGATATTTCTCAGGACGCCTGGGTGCCTTCAACTCTGGTCATAATCCCAGGGTCCTGGAATCTAACCCCATCCATGTCCAGCTCCCTGTTCAGCTTCTGCCCCTACCCCTGCTTGTGCTCTCAAATAAATAAATAAAATCTTTTTTAAAAAAAGGTATTTTCTCTAGATTAGTTTTAGTTTTTTGATTATAAGGGATAACTTTGAACAATGACCATCAAAATCATTGGTTTTTATACTTTTCTGTGTCAGTACATATCTACTGTAAGCTTTGTTTCATATTGGGCAAGCTAATTGGTCACTTTTGTGGACTATAATCCAATCTATATAATTTTTCATAGGTTCTCCAATCTATTAATTTACATATTTATTTAAGGCTTCCCAGTTTTTGATATATTTTGAAAAAAAAAGTTCTTCCGAACTTCTGAAAATCTACCAAAAAATGATATGATTTAAATTTATCAAAAAGTATAGGAAACAAAGTGTTTTGTAATTTTAACCATTTCGAGTTGCTTTATCCTAATGATGGATGTTATAAACTCAACCTGCAAGGAAAGCAGAAAAATAGGAAAAATGTTTTAATATAGAAAAGATTTACATAAATCTAATGATTCTGATACCATATAGCAATATACTTTTAAAAAGATAATCAACAGAAGTGGAGAATAAATCAAACATTCACAATTTCAATTGCAGTATTTAAAAATATTTTTTAAATGAATACGTAGCAGTGACATCTAATTAATTCATTTCAAACATTGATAGCATTCCTATGACAGCCTTATAATTATATCCTTCATACGTTAGAAATTAGAGACAATGTGTGAGTTATAAATTAAAAGTGTAAGAGGACCTTCTTTTTAAAATGGGAAAAATTATAAATGTAGAAAATGGCCTGAATTAAAAATGTAATAGGCTTACCTCTGTGTCTATTTTAATGTGTTCTTTTCAGTACTTGGCATTTTCTCCCCAGAGGCTGAACATCTTAACCTTATATGGGTACAGTTGTAAAGATATAACAAGTTAACTTGAAAGAGGTCTAATTATTGACAGAAAGTATTTGCCCTTTATTTTTGATACACACAGGCATCAGAATATTGCGTTAATTATGGAATAAGGATTGCTTCACAGGTTTGATTTACTGGCAGCAAAAATCTATTCTCTCAAAAATCATGGTAGATGCATGTATTGTATAATTTCATGCAGCTGTATCTCTGACCCATCTCCTGGCTAATCATATGTTGAATGGAAAGTAGGCTAAAGTGCTGACGGGGGATCAAGTGGTATCTTCTGGTGATGGGAGAAAATGAGTAGGCACACCAATATGTAATGATATGCCTAGAAGCAATTTTCTGCCATTGAAAAGTGCAAACTGATGGACGAAATGTATTCTTTTTGTCCTGATCGGAGGCTCACTGCAATTAATAAAAATTTCAGAAGCAAAGAATTAAACTGTTCAGTTTCTTTATTTGAGAGCTGTTATGATACTGTAAAGTTTAAAAATGGTTTTAAAGGAGAAGAAAATTCTGTCCAGATGATCTCTGAAGGTAGTATTTAGAAAATGTCTTTCAGCGGCACCTGGGTGGCTCCGTGGGTTAAGCCTCTGCCTTCAGCTCAGGTCATGATCTCAAGGTCCTGGGATTGAGCCCTGCACTGGGCTCCCTGCTCAGCAGGGTGCCTGCTTCCTGTCCCCCCACCTCCCACTCCCTGCTGCTCTGCCTACTTGTGATCTCTGTCAAATACCTAAATAAAATCTTAAAAAAAAAAAAAGAAAAAAAAAAGAAAATGTCTTTCGGAGTTCTCTTTAGAGTCTAAGGGATTATTCAGAGTTTTATTTGAACAAATTTCAAGGCCAAACATTTTAATACCCATGGGCTGAAAGACACGTATTTCAGATACATAAAACAGAACTCATCGATAATTGTTAATTACATTTTCCCTCCTTTATTAATACTATAAAGTTCCTGGAAAAATACTTTGTTTCCTTGTTTGTGTCTTAAGTTTATACAGAATCTAGGAATTGATGAGATTCAAGGTTTAAAATGAAGAAAAAGAGATAGTATTAGTCTGTGTGGTGTCGTGAAACAAAGGGAGAACAGGAGTAGGACAACTTTAACTGGTAACTCCATCACCACTTCGAAAAATCACACAACCCATGTGTGCATAAGCTTCTTTATAGAATGCACATACTGAAATGAGTGATCACTTCTAGGATGAAATAATTTTGTCTTGTCAATAAATTTATTTCACTCTAGAAGAGTTTTTCTGTAATTAAAAAAAATGCCAAGGTTAAAATTAGGCAATTTAAGTGAAGTTATACTTGGTATTGTCATAGTTTTTCATCAAAGTTAGCAAGGTGGAGGGGATTATAAAAATCAAGTCAGCATTTTCTGTATATCATCAAGGTTCAATTTTCAAGGTTCTCAATTTCTCATTATGATAGAAAATCAATACTGAGTCTAGTCTGGGAGTATTAGCTTCAATTTTTATATTGCAATTATTTAACAGTGTGTATTAACAGATTTCAAACTTTTAATGAACTCATTATATATTATTAAAAAAAAAAGCATCTTCTGTAGCTTTCAATCAAAAGGCCTAAGAGAAAGTGACAAACCAATTTGTTGAGAAAATTCAACAAATACCTCTTGAACCCAGATTGTGATTAAAAAAAAAAAAAAAGCTTATTTTCCCTTGAGAAATAGCTGAGTTCAGATCTGGAACAAAAAATGTATAAAATGATGCTGGAGCATTATGCCATACAGAAACTATCAGGATGTGTCAAAAGAATTCAAGAGCCATCACGAAGGGACTCCCATTGCTCAAATATGGGACAATTTGACCAACAATAATAAAAATAACTACCCTTGATCGAAAATAACAAATATTTAAAAGCGCTAATGTATATCAATTATATGTTATAATGATACTTTATAAAATACCAACTGTTCAATGTTGCAGAATACTAGTAAACCAATTCATTATTTTGAAAATTGGCAAATAAAGTGAAAAAACTTAGAAAAATAGATAAGAGGGAGACTATCTTTATGGAAAATTTCTAGGTAATACTATAAGAAGGAGTGGTGGGATTCGAATATCAATATTTTTAACCTGTAATTAACTTACTGGATCGAAGTATTGATTATCAATCATTGCCTATAAAGAAGTCCACCTCCCCATTCCCAAAATTGTACTGGAGTTTGATCTAAATTGAATGTGTATTTTATGAGAAATCTAGAAGGTAGAACAAGATGTTTATACTATGGGAATAAATTGAGCAAAATCCAGATGGAGGAACAGTCCACAAGACAAATAACATAGTTTCCTCAAAGAAGGAAATTTGAGGAATGTCAACCAATCACAATATGTGTACTTTATTTGAATTCTTATTTAAACTGTCTAAAAGAAATATGACATTAATTAGACAATTGAAATTTGACTCACCGATCAGGTATTTAAAGTTGATACAACTTTTTCTTGTAATAATGGTATGACTATGCTTTTATAAACTTTATCATTGAGAAATACAGTGAAATATTTATGGATGAAATGGCATGATGTCTGAGATTTGCTTCATGATGATATAGAGTCGGGAAATGAATGAATTAATGAGTCTCATGAAATGACAATTATTGAAACTATATGATAGGAACAGGAGAGTTAATTTCATTATTGAAAGACCCTCGATCCGCACCCAAGAAGCAGACACCAAGCCTCCACTGGATGCAAGCTGCAAGAGGTTTATTGGTTACACAGGCGCCTGCGGATGCATCAGCCTTTGTGGACTGAGCGCGCGGGGCTAGGTTGGGGAACTGATTATATAGGGCAAGGGTTGGGGTGGCGGGAAGCGGTGGCGGGAAGCGATCTTACAGAAGCAGATATGCATGGTTACAGGAGTCTGATTGATTGATTTGAATCAAGCATGATTAGGCATTGGGGTCAGGGCGTTCTGGTGGTTCCTTGGGTCAGCACTCTGGAAAGTCCCAGTTACACTCTACTTCTCATTTGTCTTTTCTTTTGACAGACCGGGTGATCACAAACATCCTGTTTCTGCAGGATATGTTTGCCATCCAGCTATGGGAATTACTTAAACAAGCCTTTAGCAAGGGGAGAGGGGTCTTTCAATTATGATGTCTACTTATACTAAAATTTTCAAGTATAGATTTTACTGCCACAAAATAATACCTTTTCACTCAAAGAGCAGCTCCTAATTTAGGCATACATCTACTCAATCTGCTTTAAAAAATGTGTTTTAAAGATTTTGTTGATTTATCTGACAAAGAGAGAGACAGCAGGAGCAGGGGGAGTGGCAGATGGAGAGGGAGAAGCAGGCTCCCTGCTGAGCAAGGAGCCCAATGTGGGACTGGATCTGAGGAAACTGGGATCATGACCTGAGCCCAAGGCAGCTGCTTAACCCGTAAAACCACCCAGGTGCCCTCGATCTGCTTTTTAATTGCACTTGGATCTTGGCAGATGGCTTAACTTTATCAAGGTTCATTTTATGAAAAATTTATCTTCAATGCTTATGGGGCAAATGAGTAAACCCCTCACCTGGGATTGCGTCTGTGGCCGTACTACCCTGATGTATCCAGTCTCCTGGAATTGTTTTAAATTGTTGGTTCAGATTTGCAGAAGTATCTGTAGTCCCCCTGGACCTCCAAAGTCATTAAAAGATACCATATTTTCCACTTGTAACCAGTTTAAATTCTTTATTTTTTTAAAAAAGATTTATTTATGTATTTGAGAGAGCAAGACAATGCCAGCATCCACTTGGGTGTGGAGGAGCAGAGGGAGAGAGAGTCCTTAAACAGACTCCCTGCTGAGCATGGAGGCTGGTGTGGCTGGATCCCAGGACCCGGAGATCATGACCTAAGCTAAAATCAAGAGTCAGCTGCTGGGATGCCTGGGTGGCTCAGTGGGTTAAGCCACTGCCTTTGGCTCAGGTCATGATCTCAGGGTCCTGGGATCAAGCCCTGCATTGGACTCTCTGCTCAGCAGGGGGTCTCCTTTCCCTTCTCTCTCTGCCTACTTGTGATCTCTCTGTAAAATAAATAAAATCTTAAAAAGAAAAAAAAAAAGAGCTGCTTAACTGACTGAGCTCACCCACAGGCACCCCTTCACCAATTTAAATTCTATACTTAAACTTGTTTTCTCAGTTTTGAATTTTTCTTCTTTTTATTATTTAGAGAATCCTATTTTAAGCCTTTTATTATAACTATATTCGTTTGCACCATTGTTTCTCTTGCTCTTTTGTTTTAAAACTAGTGTATAGAGAATTGTGAAAATATTAGGATCTTGGTCTATCATTGCCAAAAGGCAAGGCTGTTTTTTATTTTAAGTTTTAATGCTTACTAAAATTCTGCCACACACCGATTTTCACTGTACTATAACTCAAAGGTCACGAGATCTAGATCTCATAGCACTTCTCTAATGTTTAAGATAATCATAATAGGTCAAAGATAGTCAAGAGCTGTATAATTATGCATTTAAAAACCAAATATAAATATAGTCGTACTTTTTAAAAAATGTCTTCATATACGTACCGATTTTTGCTTTTCTTTCCCAGTTTCCTGACTTTCACATCAGATCTTCTCTATCTTGCAAATTAGGTCATCACAGATTCTGGTCAGTTTTTCCTATTCTTTAGTCTTCTGCTAAGGGGTCTTCCGCAGAGAGTGGATGTGCACCTGCTCCCTCCTGTGGCTCAACTGGAAACCAAGGCCTCCGCTTGGGCCTGGCCCCCAGCTGGGCTATTTCCTCACTTGCCAGCCTGAGTTGCTATTCTTCGTGGACCTTCAGAGGTTGGTATCTCTGGCTTTCCTTTTTAATTTTTACTAAACAATCCTCAACACACTTCAGGGATTATTCGTATGGTGCAGTAACGTTGGAGCACCTTCTTCTGTTTCTCAAACTTTTTTGAAAAGGCCGAAGAAAGATTTTTACATGGAATTCAGGTCTGCAGTAAATTGGACTTTTTCTTTCAGAATCTTCTGGATTTTGTCTTTAAGTTCCTTGTGTTTCTGAGCCTGCTCCATCACGTGGTACAGAATCCCCTCAAACTCATCCACCCTCTAACTCTATCTCTAGGTTCTTCTTATTGAGGTCCTCAACACCTGTTTTTCGCCAGCAGGTTCCCCTTTTGCACTGCTGCCACTGTAGCATCCAGGTCCTTCTGGCTGCACCGCAGCATAGGTACTAGGCACCCTGTGGGCAGCAGCTGCCGCCAGAGAACGCGAGGAACAGCACCCAGCTCAGGAACACCTGGAGTTTTAGGAAGTCGGGCTCCAGCTGCCCCACCGTAGCCTTACTTCCCGGGGAAGTTTCCTGTGTCCTGCGCGCTGCGTGCGTCAGAGGCCGGGGGTGCAGGTTTCGGAAGGCTTCCCTTCCCGAGCGTGTAGAATTTTATGTGCAAGGACTGTATCGTCAAAGCTGACCCCTTAAATGAAGTCCCACACTGCCCTAGACAGTCCGCCGCAGCCCTCATCTGGGTCTCGGACTTGCCAGTCCTCCAGGGCGGAGGCGGGCTCAAACCCTGTCGAGGGGAAGGGGCGCCTGCTTGGTGGGAGAGTGACTCCTTGAGGACCTCTGGGCTCCTCAGAGGAGGTGTGAAGCCTTTTCTCTTGTCTTGAGATGCCATCCCGGAAGGGTCTCCTAGGAATTCAGAGGTGGGTGTAATGCTTTTCTTTAAGGAATAAGAACTAATATTTTCCTGCCAGGCTGGCTCAGGAGTGCGAGACATTGGTTCTGGAAATGCCGCTTAATTTTCAAGACTTCTCTGGGTCTGGGGAGAGCTTGAAGGGTGTAGGAATTTCCTAAAATCCTATACATTTCCCTCTAAGCCCTGCTTTAGATGAATTTTGCAAATTGTAGTAAGTTGTATTTTAATTTTCATTCAGTTAAACTATTTTAAGAGTCTCTTGGGTCTTTTTCCTTGACCTCTGTGCTATTTAGAAGTATGCTGTTTAATTTCCAAATTAGTGGGGATTTTCATCGTTCTGTTACTGATTTCAAAATAATTTCACTGTAGACTGAAAATGTATAATTTCTATTTTTTCTAAAATTAAGGTATGATTTATAGAGTGGAATGTGGCCTATTGGTGAATATCAATGTGAGTTGGAGGAAAAAAAAAAAAAAAAAACCTCTTCTGCTATTGACAGGAGTATTCTGTGTGTCTCAGAATGCTGTTCAGATCATGCAAAGCCATACTGAATTGATCTATCAATTACTGACAGGGATGTTGATGTCTCTGACTATAATCATTAATTTCTCTTTTCAGTTATATCATTTTTTTTCTCCTGTATTTTGATGTGCTATTATTAGGTGCATACACATTTTATATACCTATGTGCCATAGGAATTTTATGTTTTGGAGAATTGACCCTTTTATCATGTGCAGTGTCCTTCTTTGAGTCTGATAATCTCCCTTCTTCTGAATATGCTTTATGCGAAATTAATATAGCTACTCCAGCTTTCTTTGGATTGGGGTTAGCACATTTTCTCTCTCCTTTTCACTTACATGTGGTCTTTATATGTAAAGTGTGTTTCTTGTAGGCAGCATATCTTTGGGCCTTTTTTTTTTTTTAAATTTTTGATCCACTTTGACAATATTTGTTTTTTCAATCGATGTTTTAGGAACATTGACATTTAAGATGATTGTTGTTATAGTTGGATTACCTACTATCTTTATAATCATTTTCTATTTATTGTAGTTGCTCTCGATTCCTCCCTGCCCTTCTTTTTCTACCTTCTCTGGTTTTAATTAAACACTTAGGTGATTCCATTTTATCTCCTTTCTTAGCCTATCAGCTGTGCTTTCTAAAAACTATTTTTAGGGGCATCGGGTGGCTCAGCCTATTAAGCTGCTGCCTTTAAGCTCAGCTCAGCAGGGAGCCTGGTTCTTCTACTCCCTCCGCTAAACTCTCTCTCCCAAATAAATAAAATCTTTAAAAAAGTATTTTCAGCCATTTCCCTAGGTTTTACAAAGATATGTTTTTTAATTGAGTCTACCTTCAGAAAACTCTGAACCATGTAAAATGTAGCGCAGGGACATGAAATAGAACATTCCTAATTGCTGTTGTTGGCCTTTATATTACTGTGTTAATCTGCTTGGATTGCTATAACAAAATAATACAGATTGGGTGGTTTAATGAACAGAAACTTATTTTCTCCCATTTCTAGAGGTTGAAAAGTGCAAGAATAAGGGCCCAGCCAGTTCAGTTTCTGGGGAGAGATCTCTTCCCAGCTTGTGTATAGCTTCATTCTTACTTTGTCTTCATATGGCAGAGGAAGAGCCTGAACTCTCTGGTGTCTCTTCTTGTAAGAACGTTAATCCTATAGGATCAGAATCCCAGCCCTAAAACCTCGTTTAACCGTAGTTACTTTCTTATAGGCTCTGTATATTTTTCTTATAGGCTCTGTCTCCAAAGATAGTCACACTAGGAGTTAGGACTTTAACATATTAATTTTAGTGTGATACAGTTCAGCCCATAGCAATTTGGGTTGTTCATTTCGTTTACCCAGATAATGTAATCACCCAATACATTACTGGTATTACTTTTTTTTTTTTTTTTAAGATTTTTATTTATTTATTTGACAGAGATCACAAGTAGGCAGAGAGGCAGGCAGAGAGAGAGGGAAGCAGGCTCCCTGCCGAGCAGAGAGCCTGAGGTAGGCCTCAATCCCAGGACCCTGAGCTCATGACCTGAGCCGAAGGCAGAGGCTTAACCCACTGAGCCACTTAGGTGCCCAACATTACTGGTATTACTTTAAATAAACTTATCTTTTAGATCAATTAAAAAAATTTATTTCTCTTTGCACTTCAGTCTGGGAAGTTTTTTGTTTGCTCATGCATTTTATTTTTTAGAGCGGTTTTAGGTTCCAGCAAAATTAATGGAAGATACACAGAGTTCCTAAATTCTCTACCCTCACACACATACAGCTGTCCCCCGAATCACAATCTCACATGAGGGTGGTATATTTGTTATAGTCAGTGTATCTACATTGACACATCATTACCCAAAGTCTTGGTTTATATTATAGTTCGCTGTTGGTAGTTCAGGGAATTTTATTGGTATACCTTTAAGCTCACTGATTCCTCGGTTGTGTCGTCTACTGATGAGCCCATCAAAGAGGGCCTTCTTCATTTCTGTGACTGCGTTTTGATTTCTAGAGTTTACTTTTGATTCTTTGATTCTGTAGTTTACCTCTTCTGCTATTATTACCCATCTGTTATTATATCTTGTCTACTTTTTCTTTAGCACCTTTAGCATATCCATCATTGTTATTTTATTAATTAGATCAGCATCCATGTCATGTTAGATTGTGGTTCTAATGATGGCTATGTGTCTTCAGACAATTTTTTTCCCCCATTTTTGGCATGCCTTTTAATTTTTTGTTGTACATCAGACAGGTTATACTAGGGAACAGGAACTGAAATAAGTAGGTTTTCAGTGTGAGAATTTATGCTAATCTGGCCAGGAGTTAGGTTGTGTTTAGTGTTTGTTGTAGTGGAGGTGTCAGAGGCTTCAGATTCCCCTAATGTCCTCATTTTTATCTCTGTTTTTAACTTTGGGGCTTCTCTATATTGCTGCTCCAAGAGTGTATGTGTCTTACGGCCTGTTAGCTATAATCTACTAGAGCAGCCTTAGTATACTGGTGGAGTGTTGGGGGAGGGAAGCTTTCTTTCCTTTTATTTAATTAAAGTATAATTGACATATAATCTTACATTAATTTCAAGTGACAGCATAGTGATTCTACAAGTTTATATGTTATACTCATCACAAGTGTAGCTACCATCTGTCCACATATATTACAGTACCATCGACTGTATTCCCTATGCTGTAACTTTTATTTTCACGATTTAATCTTTCTATGACTAGAAGCCTGTATCTCCCACTCCCCTTCACTTATTTTGGCATTCCCCCATTCTTGTCCCCTTTGGCAACCATTAGTTTGTTCTCTCTGTATATGGGTGTGTTTCTGCTTTCGCTTATTTGTTTATTCATTTTGTTTTTTAGATTCCACATATAAGTGAAATCATGTATTTATTTTTCTCTTACTGACTTCACTTAGTATAGTACCTTCTAGATCTATCCATGTTGTCACAAGTGGCAAGATCTTATTTTTTTTTTTATGGCTGAATAATATTCGTGTGTGTGTGTATGTGTGTGTAAGTGGACACATCTCATTTTTATCCATTCATCTACTGATGGACACTTGGGGAGGGAACATTCTATAATTCAATTAAGTATAAGCCTTCAGTGGGCCTATGTCTTAGCCCTTTCCAAGTGTTTCCTGATTTTAAGGGAAATCTTCCCTGATTATAATGTTCCCAGTTTATTTCCTTGATATTTTGAACCATGCTAATTATTTTTTTCCCCTTAGATAAGATAGTAAGTCTAGAGAAAACTTTAAGTTGGGAGAATTCCTTTCCCCAGTTTGGGTAAGGGCTCAGAATTGTGTTCTGACAGAGTACTATCTCATGGAGAGTAAGCCTTTGTTATGCAGAACGTTCTAGACAAGTTTTACCAGGGTACTTTTCCTCTTCCCCCTGCCATGGCTATCGTGGATCTTTCTTAGATCCTGATCCTAAGAACTTGATGGGGTTCCTGGGAGGAGAGTTCATGAAAATCTGGGATGCATAATACTGGGGACACCAAGAGTTTTTTACTTTCATATTAGTCCACATTCGGTGTGTGGTAATTCATTAAAAGGACCATTTCAGTGTTCCTGACAGCTCATGGTTCTAGCAGCTTCTGCTGCAGGTAAGCAGGTCCTGGCTGCGATTCTCTGGATTCATCTGTCTCCAGATTTGAGAGTGGTGGTTTCCCTGAGACATTACTTCTCTAATGAATCCAAGAAACATCACTGATTTTTGGTTTGTCTACATTTTTCCTTACTGGAGGGATGAAAGTGACCACTTCTAAGGTCTTTATATTTTGAAACTTAACATAGAAATCCCACCATACCTCTTTTTTCTAAAATTTTAAAATTGATTTTAAGTAGTTTAAATGTCTAAGCATTGCCATCTCAACTAATTTTAGTTCAGAATACCTGAACAGTACCAAGTATACTATAACAATAAAATTTGCTTTAAATATTTTGAGGCATATTTCTGCTAACATTCGATTGGAATCTTAAATAGAAATTCATGCTAAGGGGCGCCTGGGTGGCTCAGTGGGTTAAACCTTTGCCTTCAGCTCAGGTCATGATCCCAGGGTCCTGGGATCGAGCCCCACATAGGGCTCTCTGCTCAGCGGGGAGCCTGCTTCCTCGTCTCTCTCTGCCTGCCTCTCTGCCTACTGTGATCTCTCTCTGTCAAATAAATAAATAAAATCTTTTAAAAAAAAAAAAAGAAATTCATGCTACAATGTTCAAGGATATCCATCGAACGTTTTTATTTTTTATTTTATTTTACTTGACAGAGAGAGAGAGAGCAGCAAGAGCAGGAACATAAGCAGTGGGCCTGAGAGAGGGGAAGCAGGCTTCCTGCCAAGCAGGGAGCCTGGTGTGGGGCTGAATCCCAGGATTCTGGGATCGTGACCTAAGCCGAAGGCAGATCCTTAATGACTGACCCACCCAGGCCGTTTTTAAATCTTCCACAAGTATAATACATATACAAAAACATTTTTGGCTTAGTGCATTAAACACATTTTTTTCTTCCTTTTTTGGTATGCACTATAACAGTTAGCTGTGATTTACCAGAATGCAGATTTATTAAATACTTGAGCACTTCTCTATTACTGACTTTGCTGAAGTGTTGTTACTACCCTTTTCCCAGAAAGGGCTAAGTGAATGAATTTGGTTTGAAATGGTGGGAGTCCAAGGCATCAGAGGTGTTTGAAGTTTTCTGGCTCTGTTATTTTGGAGAGGACATCTGGATGTCCCATTAATACTCTGTGTATTGACCACAAGGGAAAGACAGCTTATTTTCTTTTAATTTTGAAGGTTTTGCTTATATTAAAAATATAAATTTCAAGTTAAAGGGGAAAGTAAATCATTGTGACACTATCGCTGAATCTGCAGCAAATTCTATTCATTCTGCTACTGTGCAAATTGGGAGACCTGCTAGGATGAATTAGAGGTGCTGATTCTAAAAATTTAAAAAGTAAATGGGAACCAAAAACAGAATCAATCACAGACCAGTCACAAATATGGAATTATAATAGCATCCCATGATGTTTATTTTTAGATATTTTAACAAATAGATTTTAGGAGTATATTAATGATTTGAGAGATTATCCATACAGGACTATAAATAATCTGATGTAAATATATTAAAAAACTTATCTTAAACTATGTGGGATAATTGTCTTATAAGTGATATTTTTCCCGCTTTTATATATCACCTTGTCTACATTTCAGTTTCACTTCCTTATCACTTTAGTTTAGAGAAATGGCAATTCAAATATAATTTTCAAAATTATCCTACTTTGAAATTCTATTTCTTTTTGATAGTATATTATGCTCCGTGTCTGACATGTTTCCAGTGTAATTCAGAACTAAAATGAGTAGGTTTCTTTAGTCATTTCTAATGACTGAATTCTAATTTGTTCTTAATTAAATTTCTAATTTGTTTATAAAGTTAAATCACATTCAGATACCTTAAGAAAAAAATCCTAGTGGAAACCTAATTACTATTAAGTAATAAATAATTATTAAATAATTAAATTTTAAAATAGCCATCACACTGACAGTAATTTTATAATTTCTTGGATTATCTCAGTTTTAGTAATGCTACTGAATTTTTATGGAGGGACACGTGTTTTGATTTATGACATAGATTGTAGATGATATTTAAGAAAATACTGTTCACTGAGATTTAAAAAAAAGGGAAAAGGCACAAAATGTTTTATGTGCTGTAGTAACTAGAAAATTATGACAAGCTGATGCATACATATGGCTATTTTCTACCTAAAAATTCAATATGCATAAGCCTCTTTACACCGAGACCAATACTTCATCATTTTCAGGCTTGGCAATGAAAGTCTCCCCAAAGAAACAAGAAGTGTCTTGTTTGCCCAGTTTTGGAATTATGTTTGACTTGTGCTATTTCTCAAAGTCACATCTTAATTTGTTTCTTAGGCTTCACTTTGGCAATTGCTTGATGCATCCTCACATCCATGTTTGTAGACTTGGAAGTGAATCTTTCTGGAATAAGAAGACTGGAGAGGACTTTAAAGAAGGGGTTAAAAATGAAAATACATGACAAAGATAAAAATTATGGAGGAAAATAATCTTCAGCAAATTTGAGCTCACAACTTGTAAGGACTTGGGAAAGTAGTAGTGCAATGTTATTATGCTGTTCTGTGTTCTGGAGAGGTTTACAGTCAAATCATTTTAGTTCAAGGCGGAGTTTAGTAATGTTTTAATAAATTTAGTAAAAATAAATTTTTACAATAAAGTAATACAGAATTCAGATACAATAAAATAATACAGAAGAAGAGGTTATCTTTATTTGAGCTTATCATTAACACTCTATAAGGCAGTTGAGCTCTGACTTCAAAGTTTCATGTAGGCAGAGATAAAGGATTATAAGCTAAAAAGTGCAGTGTGAACAATAGCACTTAACATAAAAATGTGGAAAATATTTTCCATAATAGAGAATACTTCATTCAGTGGAATATATATGGTCACTAGAATTTAGAATTGAAACTTGGATATGGCCAGTTTGCTGAATGCAAACTTCATTCATTCATTCATTCGGCTTCAGAATTTAGAAACATTCTACTGGAAGCATTTCTGGCCTGGGAGTGATAAGGAGATAGTTATAGTTCTCCAGGCAGTAAGAAAATATTTTTTGGTAATATAAATAAAAAACTAGAAGATATTGGTGGTTTAGAGACAGAATTAATATTTGGTAACTGATTAAAAATTCAAGTGAGAAAAGAGCCAAGGATAACTAACTAATTGTAAACTTTGATCACTTTGATAACCTTAACAAAATTGGGAGAAAATGAAGAGCAGATTTTTTTTTCCCAAAGTTTTTTTGTTGTTGTTGTTGTTGTTTTTAGGCAGCATGACCGGGGGGTTGGCCCGAGCAGAGGGAGAAGCAGACTCCTTGCTGAGCAGGGAGCCTGACATGTGGGGTTCGATCCCAGGACTCAGATCATGATATGAGTGAAAGGCAGCCTTTTAACCAGCTGAGCCACCTAGGCACCCTGAAGGGTAAATTTCAAAGAGGAATTTTTGTTTGTTTTGGATATCCTCATTATCAGGTGAGGATCTATCAGAGATTTCTTGGATTCATCATGATAACTTTCCTATGTTACAGATGATAAATTAATTCTAAAAGAGACTAAAGTCACATAATCTGAGTTACTAAACAGATGTTTAAACTCAAGGATTTTGTCTGCAATAGCAGTTCTCTTCTGTGATGCATACTTCTCTTTTTGTAAATATAAGTGTGGCAGGTAGTATCACAGTAAGAGCTAGAGAATGTGCTAAGAAGGGACCAGACAGGCCAGGGAGCACCCTCTCAGTCTGCTATTTTTCAGTTCTTTACCTAGAACATCTTACTCAATCACAGTCAGTTTCAGTTTATTTACCTGTGAAAATGTGACAGTAATAACCACAAGCTTGTTGAAAGGATTATATGCAGTAATGTCATAACAAAGTAGTATAAAAATAGGAGAAGTTTGTATAAAACTGGAGAATAAGTGGGTCCTATCCACAGGCTATAAATATCAAGGATTTTTTGCTAGGCTGAATACATATGACATTTAAAGGTGACATCAACCATTGACTCCCACTCACTTTCTTTATGTGAAAACAAAATAAGATCCTGTTACATCTATTTGAGGCAAGAGAGATGAAGACAGTATGAAACTTAGGCCGTTTGGGGACTCTATTGTTGGCCCTTTAGCAACTTACTATATCAGTGGTTTTCAAAATGAACTGCTTTCTACTTTTTTTTATTTTTAAAATTTTATTTAAGTTCAGTTAATTAACATATAGTGTATTATTAGTTTCAGAGGTAGAGTTCAGTGATTCATCAGTTGTGTATAACACCTTAATGTCCATCACCCAGTTTCCCCATCCCCTTAGCCCCTACCCTCCAGCAACCCTCAGTTTGTTTCCTAGAGTTAAGCATCTCTCTTTTTTTTAAAAATTTTTTATTAACATAATGTATTATTGGCTTCAGGGGTATAGGTCTGTGAATCACCAGGCTTACACACTTCACAGCACTCACCATAGTACATACCCTCCCCAATGTCCATAACCCAGCCACCCTCTCCCTAACCACCCCCCACCCCACAACCCTCAGTTTGTTTTGTGAGATTAAGTCTCTTATAGTTTGTCTCCCTCCAGATCCCATCTTGTTTCATTTTTTCTTTTCCTACCCCCCAAACCCCCCATGTTGCCTCTCAACTTCCTCATATCAGGGAGATCATATGATAATTATATTTCTATGATTGACTTATTTCGCTAACTGCTTTCTACTTGTATGGCAAATACTTAAGAAGCTGTGGATAATCACACCATATTCAGATTGAATACGGTCTTATTACATTTGTGTCCTGCAGGCTGGCCCTGGTATGTAGAATTCTTCAGGAGTAGGGAGAGTCTACATAGAGAAAACAGTTATCCACAGATCTCAAACCCCAGCATAGGGATTGGGAGTCCAACCCAATTGCCAATCAACAGAGGAATGGATGAGAGAGGTGTAGTATCTATACACAGTGGGATATTATTCAGCCATTTGTGACAATATGGATGGACCTTGAACACATTATACCAAGTGAGATAAGTCAGACAGAGAAAGACCAGTGCTGTATGATACCACTTACGTGTAGATTCTGAAAAACTAGACCTATAAAAAGCAGAGTAAAATGATGGTTACAGGGGAATGGGGATGGAGGTGGATAAGAGTCATGCTGTTTAAGAGTAAACGTTCGTAGCACGTGGTAAATAAGACATAGAGATCTAATGCACAGTATAATGAATATAGACAGTACTTTCATACTATAATTATGTAATGTGATAAATATTCCTGTATCAGTAATCCTTAAAATATATAAATGGATCAAAGTAACACCCTGTACACCTTAAACTTACAATATTACATGTCAAATGTATTAAAAAAAAGAGGCATAATCCAGATTAAATATAAATCTTAACAAGCTATTATCTGATTTAGCAGGGTTTAAATTCCTTCGAAAATGATTTTATAGACCCTGACTATAATAAAATTAAGAAAACAAAACAAAACGAAACAATTATTAACTGGGACAGCCTATGGCACAGCTACTTTCCTCTTCCTTTCAAAGTCTGGGTTATTTAACTGGTGGTATAAACTGACAGAGTTTATGGCAAGGGAGATATTTTATCTTAGGGATAAAAGAGGAAGTAAACTCCCCAAACTTAGTGTTTGTTTCTAGGGGTTAGTATTCTTCCTTGCCGTATTCTTCTGAAGGATGTGAGATATCTGTGCTATTAGAAGAGAACAGTCATGATCTTTCCAGTCATACATTATATAGTAGTAATAAGCATAGCCTTTTGTGTCAGGTAAACCTGAGTATGGATCTCTGATTTGTCATTAATAGGTATTTGACTTTGGGTAAAATATTCGATTCACTAAGCCTCAATTTACCTGTAGAAAAGGAATAATAGGGCGCCTGGGTGGCTCAGTGGGTTAAGCCACTGCCTTCAGCTCAGGTCATGATCTCAGGGTCCTGGGATCAAGTCCCAAATCCGGGCTCTCTTCTCGGCGGGGAGCCTGCTTCCCTCTCTGTCTCTCTCTGCCTGCCTCTCTGCCTACTTATAATAAATAAATAAAATCTTAAGAAAAAGAGAAATAATAAAAATAATATTGAAATAACCTTGAGGTGTGCTCTATGGAATAAGTAAGATATTCTTTTAAGTATATAGCCTGGCATATAATAAACTGTTATTAAATATTACTTTATATATCAAGACTATTACTCATGAGAAATTGAATTTATTCCTTATAGGAAGAGCTATCAAAGGGTTTAAAAATTCAGTACAGCTCTCAATCTCTCTTTTTTTTTTTCTTGTGGTATAGTCTTCCAGTTTTTTCTTTGTGAAAAACTATCTCAAAGCCTAATAGCTTAAAACAACATTTTAAAAATTATCCTCTCTCACAGACATGTTGATCAACTGCACTCTTCTAGGTGACTCTTAGAGTCTCTCAAATGGCTGTGACTGAGTCCACTGAAGGCTTGACTGAGATGAACGTGCTGATGACTCATTGGCTTGGCTGGTGGTTGATGCTGGCTATTGGTGGGAAATCAGACTCTGGCCTACATATGGCTTCTCTCCATAGCTAGGATTTCTCAGAGAATGACAGTTGAGTTCCAAAAAAAGAATGTCTCAAGAGTATTTCGAGGAAAGTAAAATGTAGAAGCTTTCAAGTAGGTTGAGAGTCATGTACAGAAGTGACACAGCATTTTATTTTCAATCATATTCAATTGATAAAGATAGTTGTAAGTCCTGTCTGTATTCAGGTTTGAAGAAACACACTCCACCTTTTTGGTGGGGTGAGAAGTTCACATTGCAGAAGAGCATGTGGAATGGGAAATAGCCCTGTAGCCATTTTTGCAAATACAGTCAGTTACCCAAACAATTTGCATCCCTCCTGCAAGCAAAATACACTCACCTCCTGCCTTTCCTCACTAAAGTCTCATAATTATAGCATCAAATCCATGAGTACAGGATCTCTCATCTAAACCCAGGTCCATGTGCTAATTCCTTTGGAACTGTTTCTCAAATAGATCTTCTTCATCTAAAACCTATACAAAATATTATTTGTATAGCTACATATATGAGTCATTTTTTCTCTGTCACCCAATAATGATTTCCTCTCTGTCATTTCAGTCCCATAGATCATCTTTTCATGGCCTTCAAGCCTCTGCTCATTGCCTAGTTTCCAAAGCCGATGTGTTATATGGTTGACCCTTGATCAAAATGTGGGTTAGAGGAGCTGACCCCCTTCTCATGCAGTCAAAAATCCATGTATAATCTATGCTCCCAAAATGTAACTACTAATAGCCTACTGTTGACCAGAAGACTTACTGATAACATAAACAGCTAATACATAATTTATGTTATATGTATTATATACTGTAGTCTTACAATATAGTAAGCTTTTGAGAAAAGAAAATGTTATTGAGAAAATCATAAGTACTGTTCTGTATAAATACTGTAAGTTTATATCATCTGTTTACAACAAGAGTTGTCTATCAGTATCTACATCAGTATTTTATGATATAGAACATTGTAGATATTATATGTATTACTAACAGTAGATCTCAAAAATGAAACAATAATGTGAAAAATCATATTTACCAAAATCATACTAATCATACATTAGTGATTTACATGTTGATACTGAAGCGGTAATATGATTGCTTTATGGTATCCCAGTGTAATCAATATAATTGCTTCACAGTAGCTTAGCGTACACAATGAACCATTATAAAATTTTTATGGCATATGGTATTATAGTCCTATTCATAATATAATATTAAAAACATTACATATTTAGCAAAGCACTGCAATAATAGGCTGATATGCAGTTTCCCTAATTATAAGAGGGAGGTGTACTAATAATGTAATTCTTTGAAAGCAAAGCTATAAAACAGTAAGAAAACTAACACATTATTAGTTTTATAATAAATATGACTTACCTTATGCCTATGTGTGGCTAGACTATTCACTTTCATACAATCTTAGTCAATGATGATGGTGACACCAAAGTATCTCCTACAGTTCTTGCTCACACAAGGGCACTCACCCTCACAAGAGATAAATTTATTAACAGTATAGGATGATAGTTATTTACTGCTCATTAAGTGGACATGGATTATCAGAAAAGTCCATCTGCATTTTCTTCATGTTGAGTAGATTGAGAAGGACGAGGAAGGGGAGGGGTTAGTTTTGCTGTTTTGGGTGGGGTGGAAGAGGTGGAGATGGTGGAAGGAGAGGCAGACATACTGGGTGTAACTTAGTGTACCTTTATGAAAATACATCATAATTTCTGATTGTTTTCCTTTTTAATTTCTCCATAAGTGTTTTATATGGACCAATCCTTCTACCATTGCTTTAGTTTCAGTGTCTGTATCATAGAAGGGAATATGTCATAAAAATAAGTCAAAGAATAATCAGAAGCTTTGGGGCCCTGGATTGGCATTGGCAGTTAAGCGTCCAACTCTTGGTTTCGGCTCAGGTTGTGATTTCTTCTGGGCACAGAGGCTGCTTAAGACTCTCTCTCCTTCTTCCTCTGCCTCTCCCCCAACTCACTCACTCTCACAAATTTTACATATATATATATATGCATATACATATATAAGCATATATATAAAAATATATGAATAAAAGAACCCTTCCGCCAGGTTGTCTAATGTCAGTTTGTTTTCTAGCACTGCTCCTTTGTCTTCTTTCTCATTGTCTGGCACTGGTTTGGAAGCACTCAGCTCTGTCAAGTTGTGTTGTTATTCCTCTGGTGTGGTGTCTGTTAGCTCTTAAATTTCTCCAAGATCCATATCTTAAAATCTTTCACCCCCACCCCACCTTTGTTTTTTTTTTTTTTACCATAGCCACAATCTCTTTCATGATTTTCTTGATTGGCTTTATTGTAAATCCTGTGAATTCATGCACAACTGAACAGTTATCTCTAGCAGGAATTTATTGTTTGCAGGTTTGATTGGTTTCAGGGCTATAACAACAATATCTTCTTTAATGGTGTAATTGTTGATTGACTTTCATGATATTCTCTTTTTTGGGAGTTCCTTTGATATTGCTAATAATACTTTCCATAGAGTGCCATGTGTAATGAATCTTAAAGGTCCCTAAGACCTCCTAATCTAAAGGTTGAATTAAAACATTGAGTTTGAGGGCAAGTAGACCACGTTACCACTTTCGGTGTTGAACTCAGGGGCTCTGGGTGCTTTGTCTAATATCAAAAGAATTTTAAAAGGCAGTTCCTTACTTCCTGACTTCAGGAACAAAGATTTATCGATGGACCCAATCCAGGAAAAGGGTACTCATTGTCATTGTCCAGGTCTTCTTGTTGTACAGCCAAAAGAATGGCGACTAGCATTTATCTTTTCCCTTCAGGCCTTGGGGATAGCAGCTTTGTAAGTGAAGGTAGTTATAAACCCAACTGATCATAAACCCAACAGCATTTGCATGAAACAGTGGAGTTAGCTGTTCCCTCTTACCTTAAATCCTGGTGCTTGTCTCTTTCTTACTAATAAATGTACTCTGTGGTATTTTTTTCCAGAATAGGTCATTTTTGTCTGCATAAAAACTTGTTCAGGCAGATATCCTTTCTTCTCAGTGATTTTCTTAATTATTTACTGCCTGTTGTGTTGGCAGAAGCTGCTTCTTTTAAGCTGAACCTCTTTCAAAAATCATCAAACTTCCCTTTGCTGACATTGAATTCTCCAGCTTTAGATCCTTCACCTTCCAAATTTTGCTTTGTCATATTAGGGCTTCCTTTTTTTCCCCTCAAATCCTATTACAGGGTATAGGCGTGCCTTAACTATTGCAAGCCTGTACTCTATAAGAGCTGTATTTTTATTGTGAAATATGAAGGTATTTTGCAAAAAGTGCAAGGTTTTCACACCTGCTGGCAGAACTGCAGCAGTGACTTCACAAATTCACTTCTGTTTGTTTATAGTGTTCCTAACTTTGTATCCGTTTATCTTGACATTGTTGGCAACTGCAGCTGCACACCTCAGTCTGTGATACATGTCAAGAGAAACTTCTGCTTGTAATGTCATGACTTGTTTTTTCTCCTTCTTGGGAGCATTTCTAGCACCAGTAAGGGCACTTTATATGGGTCCCCTGGTATTATTTCAAGGTTTACTGTATTGCACTAAATACCATGAAAAATACAAGGGAACTGTGAAAGATCACTTTTTAATTCAGTACACAATACTGGAGAGCAAACTGGTTATGTGAAAAGGATTAACATCACATCACATTTTAAGTGGATACTTACAACACTTGAGCTCATTGCAATAGCAACAGGAGGTAGCTGTGAAATTATTACAGTAGTACAGTCTGTAGTATAGTTAATTTTATACAGTTATGACTTAATACTGCATCTTACCATTTGTTTACATTTCCCTCTACTGGGAATGGCACCATGTGGAGTCTGCCAGTGTTCATGTGCAGAAGTTTTGATAATTTTTTTAACTTTTTATAATAGATTTGTGTGTATTTTACGGTAGTAAAATGTAAAATAGACTAGTGTCTGCATATATATATATATATTTTTTTTTTTTTTTTAAAGATTTTATTTATTTATTTGACAGAGAGAGATCACAGTAGGCAGAGAGGCAGGCAGAGAGAGGGGAAGGGAAGGAAGCAGGCCCCTGCTGAGCAGAGAGCCCGATGCGGGACTCGATCCCAGGACCCTGAGATCATGACCTGAGCCGAAGGCAGTGGCTTAACCCACTGAGCCACCCAGGCGCCCAGTGTCTGCATATATTTTATGCACTCATGACATACCTAACAGTCTTTTTAACATTTCTAGGCTACATTATTCATCTGTGAGTTTTTTCATATTGTCACAGATCTCCAAAAGTATTTCCAATATCTTTACTGAAAAATATCCACCTGTATGTGGACCCATGCAGTTCAGACCCATGTTGTTCAAGAGTTAACTGTATTTCATGTTTTGTTGCAGCAGTCCTTCACTTCTAGGTACCAAATTCTGTGCTGGCTTTATATTGGTGGGTAGTAAACTACCACAAAACATGGTGCTTTTTTTTCTTTTTTTTAAAGATTTTATTTATTTATTTGATAGAGATGACAAGCAGGCAGAAAGGCAGGCAGAGAGAGAGGAGGAAGCAGGCTCCCTGCTGAGCAGAGAGCCCGATGCGGGGCTCGATCACAGGACCCTGAGATCATGACCTGAGCCGAAGGCAGCGGCTCAACCCACTGAGCCACCCAGGCACCCCAAATATGGTGCTTTTAAACAACAATTTATCATTGTCTCTCACAACTTTGTTGTTTGACCTGACTCCACCAGGTGGTCTCCCTTGGGGGCTTGTACAGTATTGTGTCAGATGTTGGCTAGAGTTGAAGTCATCTGAAGTCTTGTTTGGACTGCCCCTCCCAGATGATTCACTTCCATGGTGGCAGTTGATGTTGTTCGAAAGCTAAGTTGGGCCTGCTAGCTGGGTCATGACCTCTCCATATAACTCTGGCGTTTTACAACATGGCAGCTGGGTTCTGGGGGAGAGCATCTCAAAAATATGCAAGAAGGGTCAGGACAGGTACAGCCAGGACTGTTAAAGTCTGTGTTTAGAACTGGTATAGTGTCACTTCTGCCACATTCCATTAGTTAGAGCAGTGACAGGGCCTGTCCAAATTCATAGTGGTAGAGAAGTAGACATTTGTTTTGGAGAGTGGCAAGGTCCTAATGTAGAAGATCATAGACATTGAGAAATTATGTTACAGCTTTTATTTATTTTTGTTTAATATTTTTACTTATTTATTTGGGGGAGAGAGAGGGAGAGAGAAAGTTAGATGGAAGAGGAGCAGAGGAAAAGAGACAAGCAGACTCCCTGCTAAGTGTGGGGCCTGATGCAGCGCTGGATCCCAGGAGCCTGAGATCATGACCTCAGCTGAAATCAAGTCTGTTGCTTAACCCAGGGAGCCACCCAGGTGCTCCTATGTTGCAGGTCTTTTTAGAAAATACAATCTCCACCTATGATAAACAAGTCAGAGCTTTTTGTTAAAGTGAGTCTCCTCTTTTTCATTCTGCCTTCTTTTCCTTCCTACCTTTCTCCCTGGTGTTCACCTTTGTTGCTTCCTCCTTTTCCATCTTGTTTTCACAGAGCAGCCTTGCCAAAAGATGCTGCTACAATTTGGGAATGACTGGGTGGGAGATTCTCGACCTTGGGCACAAACTCTGTTTCCTACTCTGTCTCTCTAGATAATGTGTGCTTAAGTGCTGGCGCATCTCATCTCAATGAAATTAAATATTTTGTTATTTGCATGGCTTAGGCGAAGTAGGTCATTTTATTTGCTTTGGCTTTTGGGTACTGGTTTACTGCCTATGTGACAAAAGCATTCCATATCTTTCATGTCAGTTCACCTATATCATTAGTGTACATAGTGATTTGGGACCAAAGGTCAAGTTATAATTAACATATTATTTTTATTTTTTCATTTCTTGGTGTGTATTTCTTTGTTTGAGTCATCTTGGGAAATATGTTGCAGCCAGAACCAGGTTAATGTGTGTTTCCTGGTCAAAGCCCTGGTGACATGAATATCATATGAATATAATTCACATAACTTATAAAAAACTTAGTATAAAGCACAAAGAAGAGGTACACATCTCTATATTGGGACAAAGTCATGATCTTTAGAACAGTGTTTCTGTGAGAAATAGGTGAATTTTATAAATTGTCAACTCAAATCTTTAATAAAATTCAAAAGGACATTTGGTGAGATTGAACTGAAAAAAACTAAGAAAAGTAGAGGACAACATGATTAACTACTTTTGCTTAAAAAGCACACTTGGAGGGAGTATAAGATAAGGTAGTAGGAAAACCCATTATGTGAAGTAGAGAACAAAGTTAGGAAATTGATGAATCATGAAAATAAAATATAAGACACAGAAGAGATCTCAGATACCCAATGTAGTCTAATTTATTAATTTTTTCACATATTTCGTGAGTATCTATTATATCAAAAATGCAGGGAGAGGAGAAAAACAAATATAATAGGGGAAATTAAAGAAGAAGAAAACAGAATAACATTTCTCTGAGCTGAAGAAAGAAGTGCATCTGCATCTTGAAATACCACTCTAACTTATTATAGTGAAATGTGGGTGGTTTATGAGAATATATTAAAAAAAAGTATCCTTTAAGCATCTAGGCCAATAAAACCCAAATTACAGTTTAAAAAGAAGTAGATTGATAACACATTTTTCTGTAACTTTTAAAACTTCATAAATTTACTAAGACAATGCTTATATATTTTAATGTAAATTATAGTGATCTATGAATTGTGTACACAGAAAATACATTAGTCTTGTCTGAGACACATCTGTCTTAAAAGAGTTTAGAAATTGTACACTAATAATTGCTCCTAATAAAACTGTCTTGAGGAAAAAGAATGCAAACCAATAGGGTAGGAACAAACTACATGAAATTCATTGTCTTTATAGTGGTAGAAGTATTGTGAATAGAAGTAGTTAAAAGGCTGCCAGGTTGGCTGGAGCCAGGAAGGAAGGAGCTGGTAATGGTAAGAAATAGACCTGGAGAGGTGGGAATGATTAAGTTAGGTCAGATAGGATCTTGAAAGCCAAATTAGGTGGTCTTGTCTTTTATTGAGAATAATGGGATGCTGTTAGAAGATAATTAAGCAAAATTAGATTTAAGTTTCAAAATAATCTCTTTGTTTCCAATGTGGAAAATGGAAGGAAAGGTACTGAATGAATGAGCAGAGAGAAGTCAAGATGTTAATCATAATATAGTTTGGCCTGCAGTGTTTGTGATAGAGATAGGGAAAGTGATTTGTGCATGGGTTGAATATGTTTATTCACTCTATTGAACCCAAAGTTTAGTTGTCTTCTCAGATTCTTTTCCAGGACCAGACTATTGACACCAAAATGAACTTGCTCTGAGATATCCTGGTCCCCCTGAATGGCTGCTGACTGAAGCCAGGCCAACTACCAGCCAAATACCTGGAGTTTCTCTGATATCCCAGAACTTCTTGGCATGATATTAAAGAGTGATTAGAAAATTCAAGAAGTTTGGAATGTTAGAATTGATTTGTTATTTATGGCTTGAGAACCCACCAGCTTTTCTTAGTGGACACTCCCTTACTAAAGCGTTAAAGGATGCATTCGTTCAGACGGTACTAGTATTTTTAAAGTTTGGAAGTGGCTGTCTTCTCTAATCAAGTATTGATGGTGGAGACGTTGCCATTGATCTGGGATAATATTAATCTGGATAATACTATGAACAAATAATATTCATAAATGATCTTAGAATGATAAATCCTGTTAGGATTGCTATTGGCAGTGGCAAGGTGAACTGTGACTACTTGAAATTGTCTTCAGCACCAGAGTAGCAATCAGGATGATTAGATCTGTAGAAATTTGTGAACTGGCCAATATATCATGGTGTTCTTTTGGCAAGATGAGAGCTAACTACATGAAGTTCATTGTCCTAATAGTGGTGGAAGTATTGTGAATGGTAGTAATTAAAAAGCAGTCAGGATGGCTGGAGCCAAGAGAGGAGATTTTATTCAATTTATGTAATCAGAAAAACTCAAACAATGGAGGGGCACTTGTGTGGCTCAGTCAGTTAAGCATCTGCCTTCAGCCTGGGTCATGATCAAGGAGACCTGGGATCAAGTCCTGTATTGGGCTCTCTGCTCACTGTCACCCTCTAGCTCTCCCTCTGTGATCTCCCTCTCTCTCTCAAATAAATAAATAAATAAAACCTTTAAAAATGACCAAAAAACTGGAGAACAGAAGACTGTATCAGTTGCTACCATCGAGACTGTCATCTCCAAAATGGGTTTCAGTATCTATGCTAGTTTATAATCCCATTGTTTATTGATTTAAGGGGAGAGTAGATCTTCTTGAGGGACCTTATAGCTCCATCAACCTGTGTGCAATAAATACTACCCTGAACTTTCTCCTAAAGTGTCTGAAAGCATTCACCAGGGTAAAACCATAGTAGGAAAACTTTGTTGTTGTATTTAATACGTCTATTAGATAGGGAGTCTGACACTAAATCCAGATGACCAAAAATGCCATATGGAGACCAAGTGATCAGGGAATTTTGGCACAAGTTTATTTTATAGTGGGTTTAATAGGACTTCAGACCGAATCTGTCATTATTTGCCTATTTCTCTCTCTCTCTCTCTCTTTTTTTTTTTTTTTTGAATGAGATAGCCCTACCTCACCTCTGAAAGAAGCCTCACAGTGATGCCTTGATCATTCAACTAAGTCATATTATGGCAAGAAAGGACTTCAAAACCACAGTCCTTCCCCCTGCCAGCAGAATAGTAGATCAGAAGCAGTACTACATTTCTGGAAGAATTGCAGATATTACCATCAAAAACCGCTTTCTGACGGCACACAGGAGAGGAATCAGGCACAAACAAGTCAGCTGCAAGAGGAAGGGAGCAGGGGACAACAGTAGAAAAGACTGTTGCCCCAAACAACTCCTCAGTCCCGTATTTATTAGATATAGACAGTAATCAACAAAGGAGCTGAAGAAGGCTACACATTAATCATATGCCTTGTAGATAAACAAGAAGGAAGGCAAAATATTATCTGGTCAAGCAGTATAAAGTTTATAGTTGAGCAAGCACATTCAAAGGGATCATCTAATTAGCCACAGGTGCTCTCTGGGGAAGGGGTGATAACGGAAAAATGAAGCAGGCAGCGTTCTGCCCTGAGCGAGTCGGGCATCCCCAGCTGCTTGGTTTCAAGGACGTATATCATCCTCTCCCCCAGAGGCCTGTTGCCAGTACATGTTTTTCTTAAGGCTATATCTAAACATGCTTGGTAACCAGTATAATTTCTCACGGGTTATATTTCAAGTAATGGATTGTTCTGAGGGACAGTTAAATCTAGGAATGGTGGAACCTGTCATATTCTTATCATTAGACATAGAGTAGGAAAAACAAGTGTAGATAATGAATCTGATTTTGGGAGATAGACTTAAAATTACCAAAAATGTTTACCAAATAACTACCACATATAGCCCCTATGTTACAATAAGAAATATTTAAAACAAACCAAACATACCAAAATATGACTAAATTTCATCTTAGTGAGAGACTAGACTATTATTGAATGATATTAAGTCTTATAAAATAATTCCTAAAAACAGATGAACAATAATGCATTTGTTACAAAATATTATTTGTACAAATAATGCTAATATTTTCTGCAATTTGATGAAATGCTATCCATGACTGCTTTGTTTATTAAAGGAACAAACACTGTAGAATTTTTTTTTATAAAATGCTTAATTACATTTATATCTCTTCCATAAATATCATTGAACCCATGTTGGTTAATAATGTTGCTCACATTTTCTATATCCATACTTATTTTGTTTCCTAAATATTCTATTAATCATCAAGATAGATAGGGTAAAATCTGTAAACATCACTTTAGACTTATCTATTTCTCCCTTCATTTATTATCAATTGTTACTTCATGTATTCCCAAATTCATTTATTAGGCATATACATATTTATGATTGTTATGTCTTCCTGATGAATTGACACTTTTTTTCCATTTGGAAGTGTCTTATTTTACTTTAGTAATAATCCTTTTTAAAAAAAATCTATTTTAGCTGATATTAATGTAGGCTCTCCAGCTTTCTCTTGTGTCTATTTTTAAAATTTTTTTTACTTTCAAAAGATAGGTATCTTTATATTTTAAAGTCCGTCTCTATGGAAAATATAGAGTTAAATCTTGCTGTCTGAAAATCAAGGCCTTTACATTGGAAAGTTGAGCGCAGTAATACTTTAATAGTTTTTTTGTTATGTTTGCATTTAGTTTGCCAGTCTACTAATTACTTTCTATTTGTCATATCATTTTTGAGTTTTTATTTTTTACTCCTGTATATTTTTCATTTCTTGATTTTTGGACTGATTGATTTTCAGTATTCCATTTCAGTTTCTCTGTTGGCTTTATTATTATTACTATTTTAAAGATGTATTTATTTATTTATTAGCGGGAGAGCATGCATGAGCAGGAGCAGAGCGAGAATCTCAGGCAAACTCCGTTCTGAGTGCAGAGTCCCATGATGGGGTGGTGCTCCCATCTCAGGACCCTGAGATCATGACCCTGAGATCACGACCTGAGCCAAAACCAAGAGCTGGATGCTTAACCAACTGTGTCAGCCAGCTGCCCCTCTGCTGGCTTTAAAGCTACATTTCTTTGCATTTGTTTTTGAGTAATTGCTCTGGGCAAGATTATAATATGCATCCTTAACTTATTACAGTCTGTCTAAAGACCTTGAACGTACTTTTAATTTCATGTTTGAAGCCTATTTCTGATCATTCCAACATCATGCACATCCTTAGATTTTTTCCTATTGAAACTGTTTTTCTTATAATGCAAAGTTTCTTATTTGCACCCTCAGGAGAATGTTCATTAGCAACAACAACAAAATGAATAAGAAACTGAGAGTAAACTGGGAAAATCATATACATTTTCTGAAAGTTAGCCCAAAATAGCCAGCCCAGATAGCTCTAAAGGCAATTTTCATTAATATTTAAAGTACAAATAATTCCTAAAATAATCCAACTCTTCCAAAATCTAGGGAATTGTGGAAACTTTGTATTTCTAGCACAGTCCATTTATGGTTGACACAACTAAGCAAACAAAACTTTCAGTGCCCTTGGATTAGAAAAATTAGTCCTATTTCCATATCACAACAAATCATCTCTAGCAGCCACCATCACAATTAATGATAAAACTTGATGGTCAAATCGTTCTGGAGTAATTCAGTAGTGCTTGCTCTCATTATTCACTATTATTCATAGTATACTGTCTAATATAAAAATAAGAGAAATATTTAAAAAACAAGTATCCTAAGTGACAATAAAATCCTCATATTTTTATAATCCTTTAAGCATAACTATCTTCGGGATAAATCCAACAAATGAACTGAAACATTGTTATCCCAAATTAAAGTTCAGTAAGATTATAACTTAGGAATAGACATACTTTGAATAATAGAGTGAATTAACCAAAGGTTTTTTATCTCACATCTATCATTAAAATATGACATATATTAAAAAAATTAGGTTTGTAGAAGACTGTATCTGCCAATATTTATCAAACCTTGTATCTAAAATGCCTTTTTCTTACACAAAACTCAAGGGAGAAACTATAGAGGAAAATAATTATGTAGTAGATAACAAAACAATGAAATATTTACAAAACAAAACAAAACCCCTCATTGCTAAGTAAAGTTTGGAGCCATTTGAATGAAGGTGCTAGGGCAATCTGTGCCCATATGTGAAGCTATGAAGAAAAGGGGAACATTTTCTGAATGGGCCTGTGAATTTATATACAGGGAAAACAAATGAAGGAGAGCAGCTGGCTATGGAGACAAAGAAGATGCAATCCAAGAGATGAGGGGGGGAAACATCACAGAACGCAAGGGATTAGAGTTTCAGTGGGAAAATGTGTTCAAATGGTTTGAAGGTTGAAGAAAACTTTAAGAAAAAAAAAATTTAGAATTTTTTGTTGAGAGGTCATTGATAGCGTGTCATTAAATGATTTATTTGGAGGTATTTAAACTAAGTAAAATAGATTACTTATATCAATCAATGAAACTAAACATATTGTCAAATTTTATAGCATTTTAAATTCAAAGAAAATTATTTGAATTTCTATATTGTGACTTTTATTTTTTATTTTTTTAAAGTTTTAATTTTATTAAAATTTTTTATTATGTTCAATTATCCAATATATTGTAACTTTTTAAAATTTTTAAAAAATTTTTTAAAGATTTTATTTTTATTTATTTGATAGAGAGAGACACAGCGAGAGAAGGAACACAAACACAGCGAGAGAAGGAACACAAGCAGGGTTGGTGGGAGAGGGAGAAGCAGGCTTCCTGCCAAGCAGGGAGCCTGATGTGGGGCTTGATCCCAGGACCCCAGGGTCATGACCTGAGCTGAAGGCAGACACTTAATGACTGAGCCACCCAGGCACCCCATATTGTAACTTTTAAATGAGAGAATATATTCATGTTAATAGTGACTAACACAAAGTTTAGCAAAGATATTCAATAAATTAGAGCTGCTGGTATGACTTTTATTATTACATGTTATTGATCATAAATTGAAAATTGCTTAGAGTCATATTTAGTTTAATAAAAATGGCTATTTCCAAAACTTTACAAACACCTCTGCTAAGGTGTTTGCTACTTTTGCTGCTTGATACTTTTGCTGCTTGGATTTTAGCTTCTTTATTTGTTGAGAATGAACAATTTTTGCAAATTGTACCAGCTTTTGCAAATTCCAGATAAAATCTCGGTTTAGGAATATGACTCTGTATATCACTTATCTATCTACCTTTTCAAATCACACCCATAAATATATAATACCATTATTATATTCATGTAGAAAAAAGTCCTGAATATTATTATTTTGAGAAATAATTATGTTTCAAGTTCTGACCTTTTCCTTTTTACTAATTTTGTTGTATTGCAGACCCAAATATAAATCATGCTGTTCTTAGAAGATAATTTAAATAGTCAACAATATATTTTATGCATCTTAATTGAAGTGAGATTTATATCATATATTTAATGAAGTAGGTCTCATATTTATTTTATTTTAAGCAGTAAATATTCCCAAATCCTTTTTTTAATGATAAATCAATGAAAAAAGAGGTTGATTTTGACCAAAGTAACTAGATGGTCTGTTCAATATTTACTTGCTCAAGTGATTTTTTTCTGTCATGTGACCTAAGCACAATCATCATTTTATGCATTAATTTGCATTTTCTCTAATACAGGAATGTATGCATTTTCATATTTCATGTTTCATATTTCTGTATTACCTTTTCCATATTTTATATTATTTTCCATGCTGTTTTTTCTAGAACAGGATATTTCAAACTACTTATCTTGGTGTTATAGTCATTCTAGTGTCTTAATATCGATTGCTTATACACAAGATGAAAGAGGTTATTTTCAGTGTGTCATTGTTTTAGTGGCCTTGTTTAAACTGCTCAGCAAAAAAGACCAATCTGAGTGTCTGTTTACTGCATTATAAATTGCCTGTGTCTTATATATTGGCATTTGGGACAGACTGAAAAATGGATACTCCAAGGTGGAACTTCTTAAAACTGTAAATTTCTGAGGTCCTTAAATATCACATACCCTAGAGAGATATGTTTTGCCTTGGAATGTAATTTAAGGACTCTGTTCATAATATTGTAGGAATTTCTTCTGCCAAACAGTTGTGTGAGAAAGGAGAAAATCCTTTTATAATCTTTATGAATTCAGATGGGAAGATTGAAGCTAAATTTGAGAAACAAATGATATAGTTAACCTTTAAACAACAACAAAGAAACATAATGTAAAATACATTTTTTTCAAAAATTGATTGGAGCAAAATATCAAAGCTTATTTTACTCCTGATTATAAAATTTGACAAAAACTGCATTGCATAGAGGGATAAGATTAATTTTTTATAATCTTGTTATGCTGATACATATCTTTGGCATGTTTTATATTTTTATATCTCTGGCAGTTGATTATTTTCCTTTCAGAAGGATAAGGAAAGGGGCATCTGGATGGCTCAGCTGGTTGAACATGTGACCCTTGGTTTCTGCTCACAACATAATCTCATGCATCAAGAGATCAGGCCCCCATGTCAAGCTCTGTGTTCAGCAGGGAGTGGGCTTGAAGATTTTCTCCTTCTGCCCCTACCCCCACTTGCATGCATGCATGCTCTGTCTCTCTAAAATGAATGTCTTAAAAAAAAAAAAAAAGGAAAAAATACTTTGTTGAAGTTTATTTACTAAATGTTGACTTTTCTGGGGAAGAGGTGGCGTTTAGTGATTCTATTGAATATGTTGATGTTAGCCATGAGAGAGTTTTGAATAAAATATTGATTTGAAAATTGTGGAGAACTCATTTTATAATTATAATTTACATAAGCCATGTGCAGAGTATTATTTTCTGCTGAAAGTTTTCATATATCTAGCATTAATTTAATGCAACCTTTTAATATTTATGGTAAGGAATATAGTTGAACTCTAAAATATTTTATTTCTGTTATTTTATTTGCTTTTCCCTGATTCCTACAAGATAGTTTAGAGAAACTATATTATTGTTCCAATTTTACATATTGGGGAAACTAAGCCAAGGACTGTCAAGTTACAGACCCAAACTCATTAAACTCTATTACTATAATTCTCTATAAGTTATGTAACTGAGACTGGAAGCTCTCTCTTATTTACCCAGAGGGTAAATAACTAATATGTGTTTATTTTTTAAATGATGGTGAGCTGCTCCCACAGCTAAATCCACATCCTATGTATGTTTGCTAATTGTACCATTTTTTTGGACCCTAATGTCTCTGAGTCCTCTTAGCATACACTGAAATGATTAAAAAAATAAAATGTTTTAGTGGTGAAACAGTCCTTATTTCTATTTGCTCACTGGTGTGGAACAGTAACTTCTGCCCTAGAGGTAATGACAACAACATTATGTTAAGGATTATTAAGTACGGGCATTTTTCAAAGGAAGAAAGAGATTAAGAAATCTCCCTTGTCCAAACTCTTCTCATATAAAACACATCTGTTGTTTTGCTGCCCAGCATCTGCTTAGCTTTCTGAAAACAGCACTCTGACTTTCTGTGTGGGAAATTATTCTTCGATTTGATCTAGTGAGAGAGTTTGTCCAAACCTTGTCTCAGCTGAGGGAACAAAACTCAAGCTGGGCCAGGCTGACTTTCTTCCCTGGGAATTTGAACTTTGAGCAAAATGAATGTAAAAAGGCTGAGCAAGATTGGAACTTACTCATCTATACTAATTGTTGGTACCTTGGAGAGACTCACATTGGTTCTCACTACGTACTGAATTACCCTTGGTTTCCTTCTGACCTAAAGCATTCCCTTTAGATTTTTGAGCTATCCACTCCTTTTGCAATAAATCCCATCTCTAATTAACTTAGCCTTTATCAGTTTAAGTGGCTTGGGTGAAAGGAATAATGTCTGACAATGTTAAGTTGCTAAACCTTTTTACTTTTCTCCCCATAAATCATGCTTCTTGGTGTTATTCTAGCATCATAACATTGGAAGAGGCATAGGGAAATGGGAGATAAGATGTTAAGGAAGTCTGAGGGAAAAAAAATTAAGTAGAAAATCTACTGTTTTGGTCCCTGATAAATTTTAAGAAGAACAGCACGGAGGGAAAGTTTCAGGTGTTGAGATGGATATTCCTGTGTCTCCTTTATCAGGACTGAAGTTACTGAAGGAGAGAGTATTTAAAAGAATTAGTGGGAAAAGTCAAAGAAAATAGGGGGCTTTTTATTCCCCAGCAGTCTGTTTTGGACTTTGAAATTTGACTGAACTATGAGGAGATGGGGTATGTTCACCTGTTACCTGTGCTGTAGAGTGTTTAGCCACCACGAATGCCTTCTTTTTAGCTTCTTTGGGTTATGCCTCAACTTTGTTGTTCTAGCCAGACATAAAAAATATGATGTAGTTCCCTCATGTGCAGTGTAGCAAAGATGTGATTCTGTAATCAACAGCACAGGGGAATCAGTTGGTAGAGTTTGAATAAAGTCACAGACAAATTTCAGAGGCTGTGATGCAACAGCATTGAGGTGGGGCAAAGTCAACAGGTAGGGGATCTGTGGAGCTAATCTAGAGGAGAGCAAACTATTCTCAAACAGCAAAAAAGTGAATAGTGAGTAGGTGGAGAATAAATGCTCATGCTGCCAGGGTCAAGAAGATACTCAGCAGAAACTGATCTTTGCCAACCAGTTACCAGCAGGGACCTAAGAAAACCAGAAGACAGTGGAGATCTGACACTGTCCTTTTCAGAGACCTCAAGAGCATAGTAATATTTCCTTTGGCCTTCTAAATGTCATCTTAGGTTGGGTAAAAGAGAGGAAGCAGAACATAGAAAGCTGAATGCTTTAACAATTTGAAATGAGTCTGTAATACCATAAATTTTCTGTTTTAACACTGGTTCTTTTTTTTTTTTTTAAGTCTGTCAGTTAATACTAGTTGCAAAACAACAGAAAAACTGACCAAAGTGACTTGGACAATAGGGACTTATTTTTAATCTTACATAACAATTCCAGAGATAGATAGTCTCAGATAGCACAGAGATCAAGATTGTAAATTTGGGTCCAAAATTCCTTTAGTTGTTCTGATATGCTATTCTTAGTATGCCAGCAAAGCCTTCCATAAAACAGGAACAGGATGTTGATGAGCAGGTGATAAAGACAAGCTTTCTTATACGCCTTTCCCTTCTTAGTCAGAGAAATTTATTTCTGAAAAACCTCAAGCAGACTTCCAGTTTCTGGATATTTGGAAATCACCAGCCCATTCTAACAACAATAGCTGAACAGAATAAAATATCAGCAACTCTTCTTAGGTCTATAAGGGAAATGAGGTTACAGAACAAATTGCTACTTTCTAAATTGGAGAGACTGATAGGCTAATACAAAGAATCACAACTTTTTGAAGCAGAAACTCTCTAACTAAAACTCACACAGCAACAAGTGCCAGAATAGGGAAACTTGAACTATAGTTGAATTTCTTCTGGCTAACTATGAAAGAGTGGGAGATACAAACTTCAAGATGACCCAACAAACAGGGGAACTGCACTCTTTGTGATTTTTGCCTCTTAAACCCTGCAAGATTCTCACAGTGAATATCAGAGAAGAAACTCCATCTAACTCTGGCCTTCAAGCCCATTCTAGCCATCCTGTCACACCTAAGGAGGGAGATAACCAGAAAGCACATGTGAAGTTTATAGTCCAGAGGCATAGGCTCATATCATGATAGAGTACACTAATCATAGGACTATGGAATAGTTCCTTTCCTCACACCTTACCACTACATTACTAATACCTATTTACAGTAGTACCCAGTACCTTTTATCCAGCACATCATATCTAGCTATCAAGAGAAAAAAGCACAAGATATACTAAAAGCGAGGGGAAAAATACAGTTTGAAGGAACAGAACAGTCATTAGAATCCAACATGACAGGGATGTTGGCATTATTAGGCCAGGAATTTGAAAAAACTATTATGATTAAGATGCTAAGGGCTCTAATGATAAAGGAGACCACAAGCAAGAATAGGTGGCCAATGTAAGCAGGAAACTGAAAATTCTAAGAACCAAAACATTGAATTTTTTTCACAGATTTGATTATTTGATTTTCGTCAGATGCCTTTGACATGATTGAGGAAAATATTTCTGAGTTTGACATTATCTCAGTAGAAGTCTGCAAAGCTGAAAAGCAGACAGGAAAAATACTTCAAAAAAATAGAACACAATATCCAAGAACGGTGGGAGAACTTTAAAGACATATACATAATGGAATTGGTGTAATTTCTTCCTTACCTGCATAATTTATACATAATTCTTTGTAAAAAATTTTAAAAGAGTCACTAAAAATCTCCTGGAACTAAGAAGTGATTATAGCAAAATTGCTACTCATAAGGTTAATATACAGAAGTCATTTTATTTTATACTGACAGTGAATAAGTGGAACTTGAAATTAAAAACATAGTACCACTTAACTTAGCAACCTCTGAAATTGAACATTTAGGTGTAAATCGAACAAAAGATACGTAAGATCTGTGTGAGGAAGACTACAAAACTGGTGAGCGAAATCAAAGAAGAACTAAGTGAATGGAGAGATATTCAATGTTCATGAATAAGAATACTCAATACTGTCAACATGCCTGTTTTCCACTACTTGCCCTATATTTCAATACAGTCTCAATGGCAATTCCAGCAAGTTAATTTTCAGATATTGGAAAACTGATTCTGAAGATTAAATGAAGAGGCAAAAGACCCAGAATGGCAAACACAATATTGAAGAAGAAGAAAATCTGTACTTATAAAGTACTTATAAAGTACAGTAATCAAGACAGTGTGATATTGATAAAAGAAGATACAAAAAAAAAAAAAAAGAATATACGAATAGCTCAAAGAGATCAGTGTGACAGAATAAGGAGCCCAGAAATAGACCCACATAAATATAGTCTGTTGATCTTTGGCAGAGGAGCAAAGGCAGTACAACAGGGAAGAGATAGTCTTTCAACAAATGGTGTTAGAACAACTGGACATCATGTGTAAAAGAAAAAACAATCTAAATATAGACCTTACACCCTTCTTAAAAATTAACTTGAGATGGATTATAGACTTAACTGTAAAATGCAAAAATATAAAACTCCCGTAAGAAAACATAGAAGAAAACCTAGATGAATAAAATAAAAGAAAACCTAGATGAGTTTGGGGAGGGTGGTGACTTCTTAGAAAAAAACATCAAAGTCATGATCCGTGAAAAAAATAATTGGTGAGCTGGACTTTACTAAAATGAAAAATTTCTGCTCTGTGAAAGACTAAGTCAAAAAATGAGGAGACAAACCACAGATGGGAAGAAAATATTTGCAAAAAACATAAAATACAGATAAAAGAGTTATCTAGAATATACAAGAATCTTTGAAACTCAATAATAAGAAAATTAACAAACAACCTGATTAAAAAAACGAGTCAAGGACCCTAATAGACATTTCATCAAAGAAGACATAAAGATACCAAATAAGCATGTGAAAAGATGTTCCACATCATATGTCATAAGGGAAATACAAATTAAAGCAATGAGATACTTACTGGAAGGACCAAAATCTGGAACACTGACAACACCAAATGCCAGCAAGGATGTGGAGCAAAAGAAACTCTTACTCTTTGCTGATGGGAATACAAAATGGCACAGCCATTTAGGAAGATAGTTCAGCAGTTTCTTATAAAATTAAACATACTTTTACCATATAATCCATCAATAATGGTCCGTGGCGTTTACCCCAAGAATTTGAAAATTTACATCCTTGAAGAAACCTACACAGGGATGTTTATAGTAGCTTTATCAACATTTGCTGAAATATTGGAAGCAACCAAGTGAGATACCCTTCAGTGGGTGAGTAGAAAAGTAAACTGGTACACCCAGACAATGGAATATTATTCAGCATTAATAAGAAATGCCAAGGGGCGCCTGAGTGGCTCAGTGGATTAAAGCCTCTGCCTTCAGCTCAGGTCGTGATCCCAGGGTCCTGGGATCGAGCCCTGCATCAGGCTCTCTGCTCAACAGGGAGCCCGCTTCCCCACCTCTCTGTCTGCTTGTGATCTCTGTCTATCAGATAAACTAAAAAAAAAAAAAAAAAAGAAAAGAAAAAAAGAAAAAAGAAATTCCAAGCCTTGGAAAGGAATGCAAGAACCTTAAATGTGTATTACTATGTTAAAAAGCCAGTCTGAAAAGGCTATATATGTATGATTCCAACTATATGACATTTTGGAAAAGGCAAAATTATAGATATAGTAAAAAGATGTGGTTGCCAGGAGTTCGGGGGTTGGAGAGAGGGATGAATAGAATTTTTAGGGCAATGAAACTTGTATGATACTACAGTGGCGCATACTTGCCATTACACATTTGTCTGAACCATGGCATACACAACACCGGAGTGAACCTAATGTAAACCATGGACTATGCATGACTAACACATCCCACTCTGGTGAGAGTTGATAATGAGGAAGCTGTGAGGAGCTAGGAGGAACAAAGGGTGTATATGAGAATTCTCTGCACCTTTCATTCAGTTTCTCTGTGATCATAAAATTGTATCTGAAAACAGTCTATTTTTAGAAATAGTTCTCAAATAGACTTTCTCTTATGTCATATCGTCTGCTCTGAGTTGTAAATGTAGTAAGAAAGGAACATCTAGAATTTTCTTTTTTTTTTAAAGTTTTTATTTAAATTCCAGTTAGTTAACATACAGTGTAATACTAGTTGCAGGTGTACAATATAGTACTTCAACACTTTCATACATCCCCTGGTACTCATCACATCAAGTGTACTCCTTAATCCCCATCACCTATTTGACCTGTCCCTCCCACCCACCTCCCCTCTGGTAATCATCAATTTGCTCTCTATAATTTGAGAGTCTCTTTCTTCGTTTGCCTCTCTTTCTCTCTCCCTCTCACTCTTTTCCTTTTGCTCATTTGCTTTGTTTCTTAAATTCTATGAGTGAAATCATAAGGTATTCGTTTTTACTGACTGACTTACTTTGGTCAACGTAACACTGGTTCTATCCATGTCACTGCAAATGTCAAAATTTCATTCTCTTTTATGCTGAGTAATAGTATATTGTATATACATATACCATCTATCTCTTCCTCTCTTTTTTTTAATACCATCTCTTCTTCATCCATTCATTAGTTATTCAGAAATTGGGCTTTTTGCATAGTTTGTATATTGTAGATAATGCTGCTGTGAACATCAGGATGCATGTATCCCTTCAAGTCTGTCTTTTTGTATCCTTTGGGTAAATACCTAGTATGCAATTGCTGGATCATAGGGTAGCTCTATTTTTAACTTTTTGAGGAAATTCCATACTATTTTCCAGAGGGACTGTTCCAGTTTGCTTTCCCAAAAACAGTGTAAGAGGGTTCCCCTTTCTCTGTATCCTCACCAGCACCTGTTTTGTGTGTGTGTGTGTGTGTGTGTGTGTGTGTGTGCTGTTGATTTTAGCCCTTCTGACACATGAGAGGTGATATCTCATTGTACTTTTGATTTGCATTTCCCTGATGATGTGTAATGTTGGGCATCTTTTCATGTGTCTGTTGGTCATCTGTAGGTCTTCTGTAGAAAAATCTCTTTTCATGTCCTCTGCCCATTTTTAAATTGGATTATTTGCTTTTTGGGTATTAAGTTATATAACTTATATATATATTTTGGATACTGACCCTTTATGAGATATGTCATTTGCAAATATCTTCTCCCATTCCTTAGGTTGCCTTTTAGGGTTTTTTTTTTTTTTCCATTTAAGATTTTATTTATTTGAGAGAGACAGAGAGAGAGAGAAATGGGAGCACATGCATGAGCAGAGGGGGAGGGGCAGTGGGAGAGGCAGAGGGAAAAGTGAGCTTCTGCTCTGAGCAGGGATCATGGGACCCTGGGATCATAACTTCACCTGAAGGCAGATGCCTAACTGACTGAGCCACCCATACACCACAATTTTATTGATTGTTTCCTTTGCTGTGTGTAAGATTTTTATTTTGATGAAGTCCCAATAATTTATTTTTGCCTTTGCTTCCCTTTCTCCCCAGGAGAAAGGGGTTGGTACGGCCAAAGTTGAAGAAGTTACTGCCTCTTTTCTGTCTAGGATTTTTATGGTTTCAAGTCTCACATTTATGTCCTTAGTCCATTCTGAATTTATTTTTGTGTATGGTTAAGAAAATGGTCCATTTTCATTCTTTTGCAGCATGTTGCTGTCCAGTTTTCCCAATACAGTTTGTTGAGGAGACTTTTTCCCATTGGATGTTTTTTTTCCCGATTGGTTAAAGATTAATTGGCCATATAATTTTGGGCTCATTTCTGGGTTTTCTTTTATGCTCCATTGATCTGTGTGTCTATTTTTGTACCAATACCATACTGTTTTGATTACTACAGCTCTGGACTATAACTTGAAGTCCAGAATTATGCTTCTAGGTCTGTTTTTCTTTTTTAAGGTTGCTTTGTCTATACAGGGTCTTTTGTGGTTCCACAAATTTTAGGATTATTTGAAGAACATCTAGAATTTTCAGCCTCTGTAATGGGGAGAGGCTGTGCTACTACAGAAGTTGATCTCTTCTAGTCGTGTTGTCATAAAATCCATCCTGATGGGAGCCTGGGTGGCTCAGTCAATTAAACAGCTGCCTTTGGCTCAAGTCATGATCCCAGAGTCCTGGGATCAAGCCCTGCATTGGGTTCCCTGCTCAGTGGAGACGCTGCTTCTTCCTCTCTCTCTGACCCTCCCCCTGTTCATGCATATGCTCTCCTTCTCTTTCTGTCTCTTAAATAAGTAAATAAAATCTAAAAATAAAGAATAAAGAAAACATTATATATTTAGTAATCTATGATGTAATAAAGCAATATTTAAAACTAAAATTTTTTCACATACATTAAAAAGAAAAATTATAATTTAATAATCTAAGTATCCCTATATGTAATCAATTAAAAAAAAAGAATGTGGAAATGTAGCAAATATAAGAATATACTTAATGATATAGAAAATAAATATGTTACTAGGATTTTTGAAGCTGGTCCTATGAAGAGTTTAGTTAAATAGTAAATTTTTGTTGTTGTTGAGTCACACCAAGAAAAAAATAATTGAAATAAAAGATATCTAAAAGGGATTGAAAATATTATTAAAATTTTCATTGGAAGATACTTGGAAAAAGTAGATTAAATAGGTAACTTCAGAAGGAAAAATAAAATTATAGCCATTAAATACTTGAAATCTGTACTAAATTCCATAAGCTACAGATGTTTTTTTCTCTTATTCTATAAAAGCAATCTAATACATAGTATTTGAGAAAAGAAAAGGTGAATTATCTCATATTATGTTCATATAATCATAATAGAGGAATTAAGGAAGACAAAGTGGAGGGAAACTGATAAAAGTCTCCTTTTAAATAAAAATTCAAAAATCATAAAAGATATGTTATAAAACTGAATTCAGTAATATATAACATATGTACCATTGTTATCCTACTTTACTATATCCCGGGAATGCAAATATATTTTAATACAAGAAAATGTCATTAACAAAATTAACAAAGCAGATACTTCCTTTGATCTTTCCAGTATGTGCAGAAGAACTATGAGTCATGACAAAAACTAACTAGCTGTGACAAAGCAAATTATGGAGAGAAGTGAATGTCTTTAATTGATGGATAGCTATGAAAGACCTACAGTTTTACCATTATTTGTGAAGTGCCAGGAAGTAAACAAGTAGCTGAGATGCAGTGATAAAGAGAAAACTTTAAAACTAGCCAGAACAAAAAGAACATATACTTGGGAACAAAGATAAGACTGACAGCGGACTTTTCATCAAAATCTATGCAAGGCATAATATAACTTCAAAGTGTGCAAAGGATTAATATACAGAACACAAGGGAGCTCTCACAAATAAGTAAAAAAGAACCAATAAAAAAATAGCAAGTAACATAAAAACTATGTACAGAGAAATAAATTCAAAAAGCTAATACTTAGGAGACTACTCCACTTTAGTGCTGATAACCAGAATGCAAATTCAACAATGATATATTGGTCTCAGTCATACCTTTTAAAGCAGCAACATCTTTAACTGTTGGTGACAATATGAGGAAACACGGAATCTTGTGAACTGTGGGAGGGTAAATTGACACAACAAATCTGAGGAGAAAATTTGGCAAAATATCTAATGACATTGTAGATGTATGCACACTAAGCCCAGAAAATGTCATCTTAGACACAACTTTTAGTGCAAAAAGGCATGTTTATCTTAGAGAAACTTCAAAACCTATAGGTATGTACAAAATGTACATTGAAGCACTGTTTCTCAAGGCAATACAAAGAAAATAAATTTTATATTTAAATATAAATAAGGAAAAACTCCCCTATATTTTGACATGATGAAAATATTTAAAAACAAAACAAACCCCTCTGTTTTCTTCATGTGTTGGGATATTATATATTATGAAGTAATTAACATAAATTGGATGTCCTGTTAATACAAGCAGGTGAGAGTTCCAGAATTTAATAAAAATATTTAAAAGAGGAATGATTTACTTATTTCCAAGCTAGTTATTTGGGACCTAACAGTAATACTGGAATTGTCTCCATTTGTCTATGTACTTCTTTATTTAAAGTCATGAATTTAAATATTTATTAATTTCCTTAGTAAAAAGTGGGAAAAAAATTGAGTTTAGGAGATTTTTTGTAAATCACATTAGCAGGCTACTTGAAAATATATATCCCATTTAGCCTTTGAGGGCTAAAATTTTATCCTTGTCTTTGGCTTTATTTTGGAGCAGTTTATTTCACAACATAATTTATAAGCTTTGTAAACTGTGGGTTTTTATTTTGTTCTTTGAGCTTTAGTTACCACCTTGAAACTGCTATGAGATTGTGAAACATTATGTTTATGAGACTGCTTATAATCAAACTTGTATTTTGAATTATTTTAAGCAGAGGGTATTTTCCATACTGCCTTATGTAAGAAAACTGATAGCTATGGGATTGAACTGAGAACAGGAAAGTTCAAAACTACAGTATTATTTTTTTGTCATATGAACTTGTTACTATGTTATTTCTCATTTGTGTTTTACTTAAATGACAATCTTGTGGGTTGGGGGTGTTGAGGAGAGGAGAGGGTATCATCTATGATGTTGATAGTTTTTCTACCTTTTCTTACATTTTCTTCAGTATTTTTCATTTCATTCTTATTTCTCTACTATTACCAGAATTTTCTAATCGTAAAAATTTTAGGAGTAAATATCAAATATAAGTGAAAAACGGAAACTGTAATAAGAAAAAAAAAAAGCTAGATGCACTTTCAATCCACCCACCTCATATTACTTACAGTGCAGACCACTCAATTTTAAATGTATCTCTCCAATTCCACAGCACAGAAAATGAGACTATATATATCATTACAGTCCCCAGTAGAGATAATGAGAGCATATGCACAGCTACAACTATCCATTGAGATAATGAGATTATAAATACTGTACTCCTCCTGCTTCCAGGTGTAATGATAAGCTGCCATTTTATGGTCCTATTTCTGCAATCATCCTTGAGACCAAGAGATAGTAAATTCAAAGATAACCTAATGAGGAATAGAAACAGATAACCGTTTATCATAGCCTTTCTAAAATCAGCTCATGAAGAAAGGTACAAATGGCAGCAAAGTTACTGAATATATTCATTTGTTAACTAATATCTACTATTCTTAGAGAACCATGTTTAATGAAGGTGTTACTAAGAATAATCCTTTAGAGAGTTAAGGTCATACTGGTAGCTCTCATAAAAGTAGAGTATAATTGAGAGACTTTTTGAAATACTCATTTCAGGAATTCCCATTCTCTTAAAGGAAAATCAGTGTCTAACACATCAATAAATTACATTGTTGGCAGTAGTATCCATTTTCTACAGCAAGAGGATATTTATGTTCTTTAGGTACTTCCACCTCCCTAAATGTATTTGTGTTTAAAAAAAGTTTTGTGGAAATAAAGAGCTCCAGGCTCAGTTTGGGGAGGGGGCGAGGAATTAATTGCTAAGTATCCAAATTGAAAAAAATTATATACTTCTGCTCAGTTTTGATACCTGGAATTTAATTCACCAAAGTCAAATATTCCTGCCTGTAAGGAAAGGTGATTCTAGCTTTAGGAAAACGGGAGTAATATTTTCACCCTTTGCTGCATGTAGTAAATTGCAAATATTTCTTATATGATTATTTTGAGCCTCTTTTCTGGAAATTTTCTAGTTTAATCCAGATTTTGGATGTTCACAAAATTATTTCTACCTACTGCTGAGTTTCATAATCCACCATTCACACTACCCCCTGAGATCCAGGCACAGTAGTTTCTTTTTCTTTTTCTTTTTTTTTTTACTTCTTATTTAAATTATAGTTAATATACAGTGTTATATTAGTTTCAGGTCTACAGTATAGTGATTCAACACTTCTGTACACACCAATGCTCATCATTAATTGTCCTCTTTAATCTCTATTACCTGTTCCACCGATCCCCCCTCCTACTTCTTTCTATGGTAACCATCAGTTTATTCTCTAGTTAAGGGCTTGTGTCTTGGTTGGCTTCTCTTTTTTTCCCTTTGCTTGTTTGCTTTGCTTCTTAAATTCCACATACAAGTGAAATCAAAAGGTATTTGTCTTCTCTAACTTCTTTTGCTCAGCATAAGATCACCTCTTCTTTATTCATGTGTTGGTGGACACTTGGTCTGTTTTCATGATTTGGCTATTGTAGATAATGCTGCTTTAAACATCAGGGTATGTGTGTACTTTCAATTAGTATTTTTGTGTTTTTTGGGTAAATACCTACTAGTGCAATTGCTGGATCATAGGGTAGTTCTATTTTAAACTTTTTTGAGGCACCTCCATACTCTTTTCCACAGTAGCTGCACCAGTTTGCATTCCCACCAACAGTGCAAGAGGGTTCCCCTTTCTCCCCATCCTCCCCAACACCTGCCATTTTTTGTGTTGTTGATTTTAGCCATTCTGATAGGTGTTCTCTCATTGTAGTTTTGATAAATAATCAAATAATTACTGATTGGTAAGTCATATGAAGCATCTTTTCATGTATGTTAGCCATATGTATGTGTTCTTTAGAAAAATGACTATTCATGTCCTCTCCTCATTTTTTTATTGGATTATTCATTTTTTGGGTGTTGAGTTTTATAAGTTCTTTATTTTATGCACACACACACACACACACACACACACACACACACAGAGACACATCTATGAGCATGGAATGTCTTTCCATTTCTTTGTGTCATCTTCAATTTCCTTCATCAGTGTTTTGTGATTTTCAAAGTACAGGTCTTTGACATCTTTGGTTAGTTTTATTCCTAAGCATCTTATTTTTGGTATTATTTTTGATGCAATTGGTGCAATAAATGGGATTGATTCCTTAATTTCTCTTTTTGCTTCATTATTGGTGTATAGAAATTCAACAGATTTCTGCATGTTGAGTTTGTATCCTGTGACTTTATTAAATTCGTGTATCAGTTCTAGTCATTTTTTTTTTTTTTGGTGGAGTCTTCAGGTTTTTTGTATATAGTATCATGTCATCTGCAAATAGTGAAAGTTTGACTTTTTCCTTGCTGAGTTGGATGTCTTTTATTTCTTTTTGTTGTCCGATTGTGGTTACTAAGTCTTCTAGTACTATTTTGAGTAAAAGTGGCAAGAGTGGACATCCCTGTTTTGTTCCTGATCATAAAGGAAAACCCCACAGTTTTTCCCCACTGAAGATTTTATTAGCTGTGGGTTTTTCATATATGTCCTTTATTATATGTCCTGAGGTATGTTCCCTGTAAACTTTCTTGATTCAAGGTTTTTATCATCCGTGGATATTGTACTTATATGCTTTTTCTGCATCTATTGTGAGGATCATATGGTTCTTTTCTTTTGTTACTGTGGTATCCTGTTGATTGAATTTGTGAATAATGAACCATTCTTGCAACACAGGAATAAATCCCACTTGATCGTGTTGAGTGATTTTTTTTCTTTTTTTTTTTTTTAAAGGTTTTATTTATTTGACAGAGAGAGATCACAAGCAGGCAGAGAGGCAGGCAGAGAGAGAGGGGGAATCAGGCTCCCCGCTGAGCAGAGGGCCCAACATGGGACTTGATCCCAGGACCCTGAGATCATGACCCGAGCTGAAGGCAGAGGCCTAACCCACTGAGCCACCCAAGTGCCCCATGTTGAGTGATTTTTTAATGCAAGTTGGATTCAGCATTTTGGATTCAGTTTGCTAGTATTTTCTTGAGAATTTTCGTATCCATGTTCATCAGGAATATTGGCCTGTAATAATCTTTTTTTAGTGGCATCTTTATCTGGTTTTGTTATTAGGATAATGCTGACCTCGTAGAATAGATTTGGAAGTTTTCTTCCTTATTTTTTAGAATAGTTTGAAAAGAATTAGGTATTAACTCTTTAAATGTTTGGTGGAATTTACCTGTGAAGCCATCTGCTCCTGGACTTTTGTTTGTTGGGAGTTTTTTGAATACTGATTCAGTTTTTTTTGCTGGTAGTCAGTCTGTTCAAGTTTTCTATTCCTTCCTATTTTAGTTTATTTGTTTTTAAAAATTCATCCACTTCTTCCAGATTGTGTAGTTTGTGGCACCTAATTTATCATAATATTCTCTTATATTTGTTTCTATTTCTGTGGTGTTGGATGTTATTTATCCTTTCTCTAGGTATAGTGGTTTCTTTGTCTGTCCCATATTCCAAAATCTTTTCAAGGCCTTCTTTCACAGAGGGCTTAAATCCATTCCCCCAGCTAAAGAATATCTTATACTCCTCCTCTAGGTATCCAAGAAGGAGAGGTTTGCCATTCCTAATCATTTTATTTAAGAGACCATTCTTTCTCCCTATCAGCCCAATCAGGTTACTCTCTCATAATACACTTCCATTTTGTTCTCAGGAATTATCATGAACTGAAAATATATTTTATTTCTGTTACTTAATGTCTGTCTCCCCCATGTGAATATGAGACAGGAGGAAAGAAAACTTTATTGTGTGTGATGACAAAACAGGAATATAACACATACCTATTGTATATAGAACACATACCTATATAGATAGATAGGTAGATAGAATGAATAACTATGTATAAGAGACCATAAGGATTTTAAGAGAAAGAATTGAAGCTGTATTTACTTAATGCTGGATATGCATTTCTAGATACTTAAAATAGTTACATAAATATATATATATATAGCTTTTCCTATAGGAGCCGCCGGGTTGAGAGGAGCGTGGCCCTCTCCTCTCCCCGCGATGGCGTGTGCTCGCCCATTGATATCTGTGTACTCCGAAAAGGGGGAATCATCTGGCAAAAATGTTACTTTGCCTGCTGTGTTCAAGGCTCCCATTCGACCGGATATTGTCAACTTTGTTCACACCAACTTGCGCAAAAACAACAGACAGCCATATGCTGTCAGTGAATTAGCAGGTCATCAAACCAGTGCTGAGTCTTGGGGTACTGGCAGAGCTGTGGCTCGAATTCCCAGAGTTCGAAGTGGTGGGACTCACCGTTCTGGCCAGGGTGCCTTTGGAAATATGTGTCGTGGGGGCCGCATGTTTGCACCCACCAAAACCTGGCGCCGTTGGCATCGCAGAGTGAACACGACACAGAAGCGATATGCCATTTGCTCTGCCCTGGCTGCCTCGGCCTTACCAGCGCTGGTCATGTCTAAAGGTCATCGTATTGAGGAAGTTCCTGAACTTCCTTTGGTGGTGGAAGATAAAGTTGAAGGCTACAAGAAGACCAAGGAGGCTGTTTTGCTTCTTAAAAAACTTAAAGCCTGGAATGATATCAAAAAGGTCTATGCCTCTCAGCGAATGAGAGCTGGCAAGGGCAAAATGAGAAACCGCCGTCGAATCCAGCGCAGGGGACCCTGCATCATCTACAATGAAGACAATGGTATTATCAAGGCCTTCAGAAACATTCCTGGAATTACTTTACTTAATGTAAGCAAACTGAACATTTTGAAACTTGCTCCTGGTGGGCATGTGGGACGTTTCTGCATTTGGACTGAAAGTGCTTTCCGCAAGTTAGACGATCTTTATGGCACTTGGCGTAAGGCTGCCTCCCTCAAGAGTAACTACAACCTTCCCATGCATAAGATGCTTAATACAGACCTTAGCAGAATCTTGAAAAGTCCAGAGATCCAAAGAGCCCTCCGAGCACCACGCAAGAAGATTCATCGCAGGGTCCTGAAGAAGAATCCACTGAAGAACCTGAGAATCATTTTGAAGCTAAACCCCTATGCAAAGACCATGCGCCGGAACACCATTCTTCCCCAGGCCAAGAATCACAAACTCCGGATGGATAAGGCGGCAGCAGCCTTAGAAGCCAAATCAGGTGAGAAGGGAGTTCCAGGCAAGAAGCCTCTGGTAGGGAAGAAAGGAAAGAAGGCTGTTAGTGTGAAGAAGCAGAAGAAACCTGTGGTGGGGAAAAAGGCTGCAGCTACCAAGAAACCAGCAGCTGATAAGAAGCCTGCAGAAAAGAAACCCACTGCAGAGAAGCCTGCTGCCTAAAAACTTAACGTTTATTCATAAAAGTCAAATAATTTTGGACAGCTAATTTTGAATAAAGACATGATCAAAGCCATTGAGAAGCAAGAAAAAAAATATATATATATGGTTTACATATGTAATTGGCAATTTTATGTGTAAATGATTATATATGTGTATGTATATATGTATATACAAGTGGTTGTGTGTGTATATATGTCACGCTCTCCCTGCCCGCAGAGATGAAGCAACACACACACAGGTCGATGCACAAGCTCTTGTTTATTCCCTGGTCGATCTTTCTCCTCTCCTTTCTCCTCCTTCTTCTCCTTCTCCTGCGGGGAAGTTCCCTTGCCTTATATAGGGCATAACAGCCAATCACAGGGGTGTTCATGTGAACAGGGAGTATACAGCCAATCACAGGGGTGTTCATGTGAACAGGGAGTATACAGCCAATCACAGGGCTGTTCACGTGGAGGTATCTGGGGCTCGCAGGCAGTGGCGGCACACGATGCTCATGGGCCAGGGCGGATATTTTTTAGGCTGCCCGTACTGCTCTGGCGCCATCTTGGGGCGCGACCCTGACATATATATGCATATTAAATCAAGGTATCAAGATTTGGGCACTTTGTTTATTGCTATAAGATAGCTTCTAGGTCTTTTCATCAGACAGAACGAGGAAATAATGCATGTATTTTAGTTCCTGAACACACAGATACCTATATTTCTCTATCTGAATGCATGTAGCTTTAAAAAAAAACACAGAAATTTATATTGATACATCTAATTTCATTCTAACTCCGCTAAGTTTATTTCAGCCTTCCACCTATCCTATTTGTAACTTTTTTCTCTGACAGAAACTTGGCTTTCTTTTTCTCTAACATATTTACTTGTTTAACAGTTCCTAACGTACATCCAAAGTAGCTTCAAGATTATTAATCCATTACCCTTGAAACTTGAAATAGAGAATTCATAATTCCAAAACAAAGATAATGAAATAAGAGGTTTGACTCCCTTCAAATTGAGAGATTAGTTTTTGAAAAGACCTAAAGAAAGCCCACCATTTACCACACTGTTCTCAGCAAATCCCTTTTGCTTGCTGCTGACTTCTTCTTTGGCTTTCTTGATTCTTGATAAACATTTCCAGTCTAAATCTCTGATTCATCTCTCTATCATCTCTTATCTTCATTGATCTCGCTATATAATTAACAGCTGTTTTTGTACTTGCATTGAATCTGACATCTTTATAGTGCCCAATTTCTTATCTTTTTTTTTTTTCCCTCCAATTTCTTATCTTTTGTGTTTGGTTTATTTCAGAGCTATTGCTAGTAAGAATTATTATCCCTCCTACTTACTTAATGTTTAGAAAGTTTATCCCAAACCAAACTGAGAGGGGAGAAGAATAATTTTTAGTCCTTAATCCTTTTATCTCCTTACTTCCACCATTTTTTAGCCTCATTTAAGACAACTTTTCTTTTTTTTTAAGATTTTTATTTATTTATTCAACAAAGATCACAAGTAGGCAGAGAGGCAGACAGAGGCAGGGGGTGGGGGGGAAGCAGGCTCCCCGCCGATCCCAGGACCCTGAGATCATGACCTGAGCCAAAGGCAGGGGCTTAACCCACTGAGCCACCGAGGTGCCCCAAGACAACTCTTCTTTTAGAAGTCCCTCTTTCCTCTGATGACATACCTACCCCATTCCATCATCTGTACTACTCAAGTTAAAAGTTTAAAGATGTTGTTGATTCTGCCTTTTACTTTGTTTTTAAATCTAATTAATTGCTTCCCAGTTTAAATTCTATTATCTCTCTCAACTATGACCTCTTTAATGTTTTTATGCCTAGGAGAGGCTTTTGTAATAATACAAAACAGCAGTACGTCCTGCATGGGAAATTGTAATTCGTTGCCCCTGTGCCCTAATCTATTTTGAATACTGCTAATAGTAACCTTATTAAAATAGCTGATGATGTATTTTCTAGGGCCAATTAGATAACATTAGAATTAAGTATAATTTATTAATTAAATATTAGAGTCTTACACTGTGATTTCAACCAGGTTTTCTGGAAATGATTCTTATTCTTGCCCTTGCACAACCCTCAAGAAAAAACAGAAAACTCCATATTCCCTGAACCTTTCTTAATTTTAATTTTGCCTGTATTATTTCTTTCATATTTCAGAGGAAAAGTTATAGGCCTAAAGGCATATATTCAAAATCATAAAATTCTGAGTTTAGTGACATAAACATCTCTCTTAAAAAGCTAGAAAAATAACAGCAAATTAATCCTAAAGAAAATAGAAGAAAGTAAATTACAAAGCTAGGGACAAAAGTCAATGAAAAAGAAGCATAACATGCATAAATAAAATCAACAAAGGTGAAAGTTGGTTTATTGAAATGTTTGATAAATTGACAACATTTTGATAAGACTAGTAAGACTAATACAAATATGTATATAATTTATATATGTCATATTTATTATTATAATAGCTAAAAAAGCAATGACTTAACAGACCCCACAGATATTAAAAAGGTAATAAGGATAATAATCTATATAAAAGGAAATATTATATTATGCAGTGACCACATATATATGACCTTATATATATTTTTTCTCCCCCAAAAGTAACACTAGTTGAAATTCAAAATTTTTTATGTACTAAAGAAATTGAAACTCCAGAAAATACTTTCCTCAAAAAAGTAGAATTTGTATAATTTTATTAGTGAATTTTTCTAAATAGTTAAGGTCAAAACCAAAACACCATTTTTACAAGCATTCTTCTTGAGACTAAAAAAAAGAGAACACTAATACTTGTTAGAAGTCAGCATAATTTTTATAACAAATTGTAACAAGAATACAGAATTGTAACAAGAAAGGAGAATTACAAGTTAGTCTTTTTCTGTATCTGAACATGCATGCCTATGTGCATACAGCCTAAATGAAAAATTTCAAATAAGTTCCAGTAATATATCAAGATGATAATATTTTATGATGAAGTGGGACCTATTGCAGTAATGTAAGTTTGGTTTAGTATTTAAAACAGTCATTGCATCTTACCTCATTAAAAGAATAAAGAAAAGAACTCAAATGGTCATTTCAACAGATGCAGGAGAAACATCTGATAGATTCAGCTCATGTTTAAAACTGTTTAAAAATATAGAAAATTTTGAATGGACTGGAACTCTTACCTTGATATATTTTATTTAAAAACACTTAGAGAAGCCATTTTTCTTAATGGTTATATATTGAAAAATTTTATTCTAAGACTGGGAAAATATAAAGGATGTCTGCTAAGACTAAGTATATTCAATACTATATTTGAGTTATAAGCCATTGCAATAAGCTAGGAGAGAAAAGATACAGACATTAGAAAGGAATAAATGAAACTAATGAATTTAACATTATAATTTTTACAGAAAATCCAAAAGAATCTACAGATTCTATTAAAAAAAAATCAATAGTTAATTTAATCAAAGTTTTAAATGAAAGTATTCAGAATTCAATGAGTATTTCTGTATGCTCTCAACAAGTAATTGGAAAATAAAACAAATATTTAACTCCATAGCATCTAAAGGAAATGAAATAACTAGATATAAGTAATATAAGCTGTGCAGGTCCTCTAAACTGGAAAACAAGAGAACAACCAACTGTATTGAGAGAAACTAAAAAAAAACTAAAGTCTCCTCTGTTTTATTTACAAAATTAGTACCTTTCCATTCAGATTTTCAGCAGGTTTTTTTTTTTTTAAAGATTTTATTTATTTGTTTGGCAGACAGAGATCACAAGTAGGCAGAGAGGCAGGCAGAGAGAGAGGAGGAAGCAGGCTCCCTGCCGAGCAGAGAGCCCGATGCAGGGCTCTATCCCAGGACCCTGAGGTCATGACCTGAGCCAAAGGCAGAGGCTTTAACCCACGGAGCCACCCAGGCGCCCCTCAGCAGGTTTTTAAAACTGGAAATTGACAAGATGATTTTAGAATATATGTAGAAATGAAAGCGTTTAAAAAGGTAAAATTATTTGTATCAGCTTTTTATTTTTATAAGTTACAACAAATTTGGCAGCTTAAAATCTATTTGTTAGCTCACAGTTTTGGTAGATCAGAAAACAAACTCATCTGGGTTCTCTGCTTAGGGTCTCACAGGCTGCAGTCAAGGTGTCAGCCAGGCTGCCGGCTCATCTGAGAACTGATCAGGGAAGAATCCCATTTCCAAGCTCAATTCAGGTTGTTGTCAGAATTCATTTCCCAGCAGCTATGAAGCTGAGACCCCAGTTCTCTTGCTTGCTGTTAGTCAAGGGTGGTTTTCAGTTTCCTAAAGTTATCCTCATGTCCTAGGCACGTGGCCCTCAAGTAACATAGCAGCTTATGTCTTCAAAGATGGCAGGAGAATCTTTCTCCTATTTGCTACGTGATAGTCTCACATAATGCAGTGTAATCACAGGAGAGATAATCCCATTGTTTTCCACACAACTGTAAGCAAATCAAGCGAGCCATTATTCCATTGTGTTCCCAGGTCCTGACTGTTAAAGGGGGGGTACTCTCAGGGTGTGTTCACCAGGGGTTGGGAAACTCCAGGGCTATCTTAGAATAATGCCATTCTTATTTCATAAGAATAGGAACTGCAAGACCTAGACCACCAGTCTTAAAGGCTAATTATAAAAGTTAATTAAGGGACACCTGAGTGGCTCAGTGGGTTAAGCCTCTGCCTTCGGCTTGGGTCATGATCTCAGGGTCCTGGGATCGAGCCCTGCATCGGGCTCTCTGCTCAGCAGGGAGCCTGCTTCCCCCTCTCTCTGCCTACTTGTGATCTCTCTCCCTCTCTGTCAAATAAATAAAAAAAAAATCTTAAAAAAGTTAATTAATAATGTCTATTATTGGTTCCAGGACAGACCAATATAAGATAGAAGAAAATTTAGCAATACGAAAGACACCCCCACACATAGAACTGCTATTTGGTTTAAAGTATGCTTTGAAGAAACGATGTTGTGTAGTTGGGTAGTTACTCTGAAAAGAAAAAAAAAAAAAGAAAAGAAACATGTTTTTCCTCCTACCTTACACCATACAAAAAAGTTAATTCCAAGTGGATTGAGTGTTTAAATGTGAAAATTAAAACAATAAAATTTATGGGAGATAACATACAGTAATTTCTTCAGGACCCTAAGTTAAGCAAAGATATTTTGAGAAGGAAACAAAAAAGCATTAATCATAAAACTTTGGTAAATTTGGCTATTTTATTTTAAAGATTTTATTTATTTATTTGATAGAGCACAAGCAGGAGGTAGTGGCAGAGGGAGAAGGAGAAGCAGCAGACTCCTTGCTCAGCAGAGAGCAGGAGGTAGGACCCCAGTATCATTACCTGAGCTGAAAGCAGATCCTTAACAGAGTGAGCCACCAAAGCACCCCAAATTTGGCTATTTTAAATTAATAGTTTATTTGTCAAAAGTACCATTAGAAGTGAAAGTACAATGTACAAAGTAGAAGAAGTTATTTTCATATTTTAGGAAATCATCACAGTGTTTCAAAAATTTCTGCAAAGTATTAACAAACTTAGATATCTCCATTTAAAAGATTAGGTAGTAGACTTCAGGAGTAAAACAAAAGAGTATCTAAGTAGACAATAAACATGAAAATCTGTTTAATTCATTATTAGTAATATGCAAATTAAACCCACAATATTATACTACTGCATACCCTTTGTAATGGCTGAACTTTTTTTCCCATTTTATTTTATTTCTTTTCAGTGTTCCAGAATTCATTTTTTATGCACCACACGCGGTGCTCCATGCAATATGTGCCCTCCATAATACCCACCAACAGGCTCACCCAACCTCCCACCCCTCTCTTTTCCATAAGCCTCAGTTTGTTTCTCAGAATACATGGTCTTTCATAGTTTGTATCCCCCTCCAATTTCTCTCAACTCACTTCTCCTTTCCATCTCCCAATGTCCTCTGTATTATTCCTTATGGTCCACAGGTAAGTGAAACCATATGATAATTGACTCTCTCTGCTTGATTTATTTCACTCAGCATAATCTCTTCCAGTCCCATCCATGTTGATACAAAAGTTGGGTATTCATCCTTTCTGATGGAGGCATAATACTCCATTGTATATATGGACCATATATCTTCTTTATCCATTCATCTGTTTAAAGGCATCTTGGTTCTTTCCACAGTTCAGCGACTATGGCCATTGTTTCTATGAACATTGGGGCACAGATGGTCTTTCTTTTCACAACATCAGTATCTTTGTCATAAATACCCAGTAGGGCAATTGCAGGGTCATAGGGAAGCTCTGTTTTTAATTTCTTAAGGAACCTCCACACTGTTTTCCCAAGTGGCTGCACCAACTTTCATTCCCATCAACGGTGTAAGAGGGTTCCCCTTTCTCCACATCCACTGCAACACATGTTTACTGTCTTGTTGATTTTGGCCATTTTAACTGGTATAAGGTGATATCTCAATGTGATTTTGATTTGAATTTCCCTGATGGAGATGAATCGTCTCCATCATGGAGATGATGAATAATAATCATCATTATTATGATGAACATTTTTTCTTGTGCCTGTTAGCCATTTGTATGTCTTCTTTGGAGAAGTGTCTGTTCATGTCTTTTGCCCATTTTTTGACGTGATTTTCTTTTTTGTGTGTGTTGAGTTTGAGGAGTTCTTTATAGATCTTGGATATCAGCGCTTTGTCTGTAGTGTCATTTGCGAATATCTTCTCCCATTCCATGGGTTGCCCCTTTGTTTTGTTGACTGTTTCGTTTGCTGTGCAGAAGCTTTGATCTTGATGAAGTCCCAAAAGTTCATTTTTGCTTTTGTTTCCTTTGCTTTTGGAGACATGTCTTAAAAGAAGTTGCTGTGGCCGATGTGGAAGAAGTTACTACCTATGTTCTCCTCTAGGATTTTGATAGTTTCCTGCTTCATGTTGAGGTCTTTTCTTCATTTTGAGTTATCTTTGTGTATAATGTAAGAGAATGGTTGAATTTCATTCTTCTACATGTAACTGTCAAATTTTCCCAGCACCATTTATTGAAGAGACTCTCTTTTTTTCCACTGTATGTTTTCTCCTGCTTTGTTAAAGATCATTTGACCATAGAGTTGATGGTCCATATCCCGGCTCTCTACTGTGTTCCACTGGTCTATGTGTCTGTTTTCGAACCAGTTCCATGCTGCCTTGATGATCATAGCTTTGTAGTAAAGCTTGAAATCAGGCAACATGATGTCCCCAGTTTTGTTTTTCTTTTTCAATATTTCCTTGGTGATTTGGGGTCTTTTCTGGTTCCATACAAGTTGCAGGATTGTTTGTTCCAGCTCTTTGAAAAATACCAGTGGACTTCTGATTGGGATGGCATTGAAAGTATAGATTGCTCTAGGCTGTATAGACATTTTAACAATGCTTATTCTTCGGAGCCTTGAGCATGGAATGCTCTTCCATCTTTTTGCGTCTTCTTCAAATTCTTTCATGAGTGTTCTGTAGTTCCTCGAGTACAGATCTTTTACCTCTTTGATTAGGTTTATTCCCAAGTATCTTATAGTTCTTGGTGCTAGAATTGCTGTATGAGTTCTAGCAGTTTAGGGGTGGAGTCTTTTGTGTTTTCCATATAAAGTATCATGTCATCTGTGAGAGAGTTTGACTTCTTCTTTGCCAATTTGAATACCTTTTATTTCTTTTTGCTGTCAGATTGCTGTTGCTAGAGCTTCTAGTACTATGTTGAACAACAGTGGCGAGAGTGGGCATCCTTGTTGTGTTCCTGATCTCAAAGGGAAGGCTGTCATTGAGGATGGTATCTGCTGTGGGTTTTTCTTAGGTAGATTTTATGAGGTTGAGGAATGTTCCCTCTATCCCTGTACTTTGAATCCTTTTAATCAGGAATGGATGTCGTATCTTGTCAAATGCTTTTTCTGCATCAGTTGAGAGGACCAGGTGGTTCTCTCTTCTCTTGATTGATTTGCTAATGTTGAACCATGCTTGCATCCCATGGATAAATCCCACCTGGTCATGGTGGTTAATATTTTTAATGTACTGCTGGATCCTATTAGCTAGGATCTTTTCAAGAATCTTGGCATCCATATTCATCAAGGATATTGGTCTGACATTCTTTTTGGTGAGGTCTTTGCCTGGCTTGGGGATCAGGGTAATGCTGGCTTCATAGAAAGAGTCTGGAAGTTTTCCTTCTCTTTTTATTTTTTGAAACAACTGCAGGAGAATGGGTATTATTTCTTCTTTGAATGTTTGGTAGAATTCTCCAGGGAATCCATCAGGTCTTGGACTCTTTGCTATTTGGGAGGATTTTGGTCTCTTCAATCTTTTTTACTAGATATTGTTCTATTTCTGTTGTCAATTTCTTCTTCTTCCTGATTCAGTTTTGGAAGTTTATAGGTTTCCAGGAACGCATCCATTTCATCTAGGTTGCTTAACTTTGTTGGCATGTATCTGTTGATAATAATTTCTGATGATCATTTCTATTTCCTTGGTGTTAGTCATGATCTCTCCCTTTTCATTCATAATTTTATTAACTTGGGTCCTCTCTCCTTTCTTTTGTATTAGCCAGTGGTTTATTGGTCTAACTGATACTTTCAAAAAAACCAGCTTCTAGTTTCATTGATGTGTTCTACTGTATCTCTAGTTTCTATCTCATTGATCTCTGCTCTAATCTTGATTATTTCCCTTCTTGTGTGTGAGGTTGGCTTAATTTGTTGTTGATTTTCCAGTTCTTCAAGGTGTAAAGAGAACTGGTGTATTCAGGATTTTTAATTTTTTTTTTTTTTTTTTTTTTTTTTTTTAGGAAGGCTTGGATGGCTATGTATTTCCCACTTAGGACTGCCTTTGTTGAATCCCATAGGTTTTGGACCGATGTATCTTCATTCTCACTGGTTTCCATGAATTGTTTAAGTTCTCCTTTGATTTCCTGGTTGATCTAAATATTCTTAAGCAGGGTGGTCTTTAGCTTCCAAGTGTTTGAATTCCTTCCATACTTTTTTTTGTGGTTGAGTTCCAGTTTCAAAACATGGTGGGCTAAGAATATGCAGGGAATGATCTCAATCTTTTGATATTGGTTGAGCCATGATTTTGACCCAGTATGTGGTCTTTTCTGGAGAAAGTTCCATGTGTGTTCGAGAAGAATGAGTATTCTGTTGTTTTAGGTTGGAATGTTCTGTATATATCTATGAGGTCCATCTGGTCCAATGTGTCATTCAATGCTCTTATTTCTTTATTGATTTTCTGCTTCAATATCTGTTACTGAGAGTGGTGTGTTAAGATCCCCTGCTATTAATGTATTCATATCATTATGACTCTTTATCTTGATTAACAGTTATCTCATGTAGTTGGCTGCTCCCGTACTGGGGACATAAATATTTACAATTGTTAGATCTCCTTGATGGATAGACCCTTTAAGAATTATGAAGTGACCTTCTTTATCTCTGACTATACTCTTTAGTTTAAATCTAATTTATCTGATACAAGAATTGCTATCCCAGATTTCTTTTGAGGCCCATTGACATGAACAATGCTTCTCCATCCCTTCACTTTCAGTCTGGATGTATCCTGAGGTTCAAAATAGGTCTCTTATAGACAATACATGGATGGGTCCTGTCATTTTATCCAATCTGCAACCTTGTGTCGTTTTATGGAAGCATTTAGGCTGTTCGTGTTGAGAGTGGTTGTTGAAAGGTATGTTTTTATTGACATCATGTTGCCTGTGAAGTCCTCATTTCTATAGATTGTCTCTGTAAATTTCTGTTCTATGACACTCTTGGGTTCTTGTTTTATAGAACCCCCTTTAATATTTCTTGTAGTGCGGGCTTGGGGGGTCACATATTCTTTTAAACCTTACTGGGCTCAGAAGTTTTTATCTCTCCATAATTTTTTTTTTTAGGATTTTATTTATTTACTTGACAGAGATTACAAGCAGGCATAGAGGCAGGCAGAGAGAAGGGAGGGAAGCAGGCTCCCTGCTGAGCAGAGAGCCTGACTTGGGGCTGGATCCCAGGACCCTGGGATCATGATCCCGGCCCAAAGCAGAGGCTTTAATCTACTGAGCCACCCAGGTGCCCCTCTCCATCCGTTTTGAATGTCAGCCTTGGATAAAGTATTTTTGGCTGTGTGTTCTTCTCATTTAGTGTGGAATGGGTAAAATTAAACAACAACAACAACAACAAAATTGTCACTACCAGTCTTGGATATTATGTAGAATAATCAGAAATCTATTACATTATTGTCAGAATGTAATCTGATAGAACTACTTTGGAGAAAAGCATGGTTGTGTCTACAAAGCTGTCATGTTGCAAAACTTATTATTCAGACATACCACTTCTAGGAAGTTATTCTTCTATGTGCATCAAAAGGTAGAATATTTACAGCAGCACTATTTGCATTTGCCCCAATTTGGAAACAATCCAAATGTTTATCAGTGGTAGAATGGACAAGTAAATTATGGTATATTCATATAATGTAATGTAAATGAGGGATAGCAATTTATGAATTATTGCTACATTCAAGAAGATGAATCTCATAGATATTGAACTAGAGAAATCATGTGCAAGAACATGAATTTCTCTATGATTCAATTACATGAATTATAAGAATAGGAACATCACAGTTGATTGTGGTAGAAGTCAGGATAGAGATTACTCTTTGTGACGGAAGGAAAGAAACTCAGTGGGCCATATGAGAACCTCTGTGCTGAGAAGTCTGGTCACAGTTATACAAGCATGGGCATGTTGTGAAAATGTATTGAACTATACTTTTGTGGCCTGTGCATATCTCAGTATATATGATATATTTAAAAAAACATTGTCTTAAAAAGTAATCTTCAACTCTGTAGGGTAAGTTGTAGGTAGTATTATTTAACTTTAAATTTTCATTAAATTTATACATACTTTAAAAGTTTATAATTAACTGTAATAATTATAATAAGTTATTTGTTAATGCATTTATTTGTTCCTTAAATAAGAAAATCAAGCCTTGTGCTTCTAGAAGTAGACTAAAGAATACATGATATAATTATAAATTATTCATTTTACATCATGACAGTGAGAGGCTTCTTGTCAGCCTGAGTCTTGATGCTGACAGTAATTTTAAGCAATTTATTCCCACATTTGCCCAAGTGTACCACGTTTTTGGTCATTTGGGCAATATATTAGTCTTATTCTTTCCCCCTTCTAATATAAAAGCGATATATACTTGAGAAATTTCCCGTGTCAGTATATGTAATGCCTTTACATTGACTGCATGAGGACTTAAATTTCAGTGTTGACTTTGAGTTTTAAGATTTTTGTAGTTCTGAATTAGTTTGTCCATCAAATAAGCACATCTCTAATTAAGAAAGATAACACTTGGTGATTTTACATCAAGTAGCCATAAAACATTTTTAACTGGGGTTGCAGCTTTTTAGAAGTATTGCTTTATATTCTATGCTAGTCTGACATTTAAAAGATTAGGAAAAATGGTTTATTTCATTTCCAGAACACCTCCTTAGTCCATTTATGTTTATTTCTGATACGTGATGACAAGTAAACTTTGCACTTCAGTGGACTCTTCTTTTTTTTGTTAAAGACTTTATCTACTTATTTGACAGATAGAGATCACAAGTAGCCAGAGAGGCAGGCAGTGGGGGGGGGGGGGAAGCAGGCTCCCCACCGAGCAGAGAGCCCAAGGACCCTGGGATCATGACCTGAGCTGAAGGCAGAGTCTTTAACCCACTGAACCACCCAGGTGCCCCAGTGGACTCATTTTAAGAAAATTTTCTCCCATCTTGTAAAGGTAAAAATTTCTCCAAGGGTTAACAGAATTTAGAGTTTACAAAGCATTCATCCATAATAATTCGTAGAAATACGGTAAACTGTTACTGTGATATCCTCCAGATACTGTAAAAGCTACGGTATTTAATTCTAACTATACTTACTTACCCTTATACATAGCGTTAATGCTTTATTTATTTATTTATTTTAGGCTTAATGTCTTAGGAATAAAATATGGAAATTTTATAAAAGTCTGTTATGTTCTTACAAAATTATGTCAGATTTTAAAAAAAAATTCATTTTGTTGCTTTAAAACATATCAGACTCTAATGTGTTTTTATCTATGTATTTTTTAAGTAAAGATTTTAAGAAATTAGGATTCAAAATATACTTTTCTTCCTAGCCTAATGAAAGAGAAAATCAGCATGGGTAGAAACATATTCTAGATAACTGAAGCCTAACTAACTAGACCTCAAAATGTTAAATTTTATTATTTTTAATGGAAATACGGATGAACTATTTCAAAAACCTTTCTGCCTTCTTTGAAACTAGTGAGGATACCTTAGCCATTTCTAGATGTCTTAGATATCTCAGGCTGCTATAACAAAAATGCCATGGAATGGGTGCCTTAATAAACCACAGAAATTATTTCTTATAGTCGGAGATATTGGAGGTCCAAGATCAGTGTATCAACGTAGTCACGTTCCGGGGAGAGCTCTCTTCTGGGTTGCACTGCTAGCTTCTCATTTTATCCTCACACGACAGAGTAGAGAGGGGAAGCAAGCTCTCTTACAAGGGTAATAATCCCGTTCTCATGACCTTATCTGGTCCTAATTATCTCTCAAAGACCCTACCTCTTTATACCCTGATATTAAATTGAGAGGTAGGGTTTCAGCATATGAGCTGGGGGGACAAAAACAGTCCATAATACTTGGTGACTGAAATGGCTCAGCATTTTTCCATATGTTATCTGATCTGAGTCTCTTTTATAACTGTAGCATATCTTTCACCAGTCTACAGTTTTATTGAACTAAATATTATAGTAGTATAACTTTTTCCATTTTAGGCATTTGAAATAATAAGTTTTGGAGAATATTTAAGTATTATCAAATTTAGTGAAGAAACATTTATTGAATAATTTTTATATGCTGAACCCTATGCTAAGTGTTCTAAGTGTGCGAAGTATGCTAAGGGATATAGAGATGATTTGGGGGTACCTTAGTGGTTCAGTTGGTTAAGCATCTGACTTCAGCTCAGGTCATATCTAAAGGTACTGGGACCAAGTTCTGAATGGGCTCCTTACTCAGCAGGGAGTCTGCTTGTCCCTCTCTCCATGCTTATTCTCTCTCAAATAAATAAATTAATAGAATCTTTTTTTTTTTTTTTAATATGAATTGCAGGGTGCCTGGGTGGCACAGTGGGTTAAGCCTCTGCCTTCAGCTCAGGTCACGATCTCAGGGTCCTGGGATCCAGCCCCGCATCGAGCTCTCTGCTCAGCAGGGAGCCTGCTTCCCTCTCTCTGCCTGCCTCTCTGCCTCTCTCTGTCAAATAAATAAATAAAATCTTAAAAAAATAAAAAATAAAAAAATATGAATTGAATAGGGCCCTAATCTAAAAAGCACATGATGGCAATGTTTAAATAAATGTTAAAAAAGCACAAGTTCTATCACATAGGTATGTACTAAGTACAGTGATGGTAGATAACAGAGTGATCTACCTAGGGGGAAAGAGGAGATAATTCTGCTGGGGTTTTCTTCTTCCTAAGTTTAGAACCATGACACTTTCAGGATTCATAAAATCAGTCCAGTAGGTTATGATCAGTATTAAAAATAATAGATGAATAGAAAATATGAGATCTATCACATGTAGTAAGATTAAGGATTTTTATATGAAATTTTGTCATCCTCCATTCACTCCCCATTGTCTTTTATTGGACGTTAATTCTCAATTAGGATATGAAAGAATTCAAGGGTTGCAGGGCAAAAGTCATAGTCAGGAATGCAGAATATTCACGCTGGGTCCTCTCCAGTGATTCTTGCACAGCTGATCACCTTTGAGTTCGTTGTAAGGAGACTGTGGTTGAAAAGCATGTAGGCTGCCAGCACTGTAGAAATCCCAGTGACACTTCCTTTCTTCATACTGGCATACTTGTAATTCTGGTAATAACCTCTTTGAAATGCTCCAACAGTACTTTCAGGGGTGAAATCCCCCATCAGCATCCAGCTTGGCAGCTTTCCTAGTTTGACATCTGTGATCTTCTTCTCCTTCACTGGTACAGATTAGAGTATCTTGGAGTTCTGGGTGCTCGCTCTGACCGGCTGCTGATACTTTCTTATACACATATGTTCAGGCATACGTGCACATATTATATATTTGTATCTTTATCTATCTCTTGGGGAGCCATGATCTAAAAAGTTTTGAAGATATTTCTTTGTGGCACCTGAGTGGCTCAGTGGGTTAAGCCTCTGCTTTCAGCTCAGGTCACAATCTCAGAATGAGACAGGAGCAGTAGGGGTTGGGAACACAATCCTTAAGCTCCCAAGCAATTAGTGGGATGAAAGAGATTTGGTGGAAGAAGGGCAAGAATGCTTTGAAATGCTTCTGGAGCACTTGGAACTGCTCTTGAGAATGGATGACTTGGAATGTCCTGTGTGATGCCTCTTCCACATTTTCTTTTGATGCTGTCTGCCCAAGAATTTGAATAAGACTATTATAGTATGAAGACTATATAAAGTCAAAAATAAGTCAGGAGTTATATAGAAGGTTGTAAGAAACTAATAGGGCCCTTGTTTTTGTCCTGTTAATTAATTTTCAGCTTGATAGGAAGAATATTACGGTTTTTCAATCAGAAGTCCAAATCTTGACAAACATATTGATATCTATGCTAAGATGTAAAGTCAAGAGTAACTGGAAAACTTATCTTATGAGGCAGCAACAGAATCAACATCTAAGGTCAGGAAAAGACATGAAGTGACTATGGATGTCCCTGGCCACAGGCAAAGAAATGGGAAGGAAAAAGGGATCAGAGACTCTTATGGTAAAGGGGACCAATATTCGTTCATTTATTTATCAGTCATTTGCAGCACACAGGATAATTATGTGATATATTTATCGCAGTAATATTAATTAGTTAAACCTTAATCTAAATGAATCTTCAAAGTTGTTTTGTTTTTCAGTTACTTCTGCTCAGCACCTGTCTGAATGTAATTAATAAAACACATTATCATCAGTATCTAATCAAATCTTACACACTGTCATACATAATCCATTCCCTCATGGAAAGTTTCTGACTTGAAACTGTTCTAGTCATTCATTTCGAAATATTACTGTGTTGCATTAAGCTAAACTTTTCTATTCTCCTATATTTTGATGACCCATTACCAGCTCAGCCTTGAGCAAACCAGCTGGCATATTCCATGGACATCAGGAGATAACCAGTGCTTCAATTTGGTTATGTTTCTGTTTGATATGGGCTGAAAATACTGCAAAAAGTTTTATACATATATAAAATTTACTTTTACCCTCTGTGTGTCTTAGTTTTCCTCCTAGAGTCATTATTTTTCTTTTGGAAGGCATCTGAATCATATGTATGTCTGAAAATAACTATGTATATACATATATATAGGTATACATAAGCATTTGTGTGTATATAAATATATAAAGCTTACACATTCTTGTCAATGTCAATATTCACAATTATTTCATAGATTGATAGAGCCAGAAAACAAAACTCAGGAGCTTTATTAGATGATAGGTGTATCTACATATTTTTTCTATCAAAGCAGGTGTTTTCCTTGGCTCATATTGCATATATTTAATTCATTTAAGTATTTGTATCATGCTGGATCTTAGGCACACAGATTTAAATCAGTTTATCTTCTCAACCTCCTCCTTAGTTGAGACCCCATTTTTTTCTTTAATCTTCCATTTCAGTACCTTTTCTTCTCATCATAAAAACATTATCACAAATTAAATGCTTAACCTGCAAATCTTCCATCTCCACCTTTATTTACAGATATACATATGTGAGACTACTTAATGTTGTATCATATGTACTTTTAAAAATTATATAAATTGGGTGAGCCTGGGTGGCTCAGTCTGTTAAGCTGCTGCCTTTGTCTCAGGTCATGATCCCAGGGTTCTGGGATCAAGTTCCACATCGGGCTCCTTGCTCAGCAGGGAGCCTGCTTCTCTCTCTGCCTCTGTCTGCCACTCTGTCTGCTTGTGCTCACTCTCTCTGATAAATCTTAAAAAAAAAAATTATGTAAATTTAGTGTACACGTTCTATTGCAACTTGATTTTTCTATCAGCATTTTCAATATATTTTGTTATATATTTCATTAATTACATCATGTTATTTCACATTTTATCAATCCATTGACCTCACCAAAGCATACTAAGTTGTTCCTTAGGATGCCACAGTGGCTATCCTCACACATACCTCCTTTTGTACAATGTACAAATTTTTTTAGGATATATATGTAGAAGAGTATTTCTAGGACCTAAAGATAAATGCATTTTCACTTTACTTAAGCTACCAAATGGTTCTTTAATATGACTGTTACAGGTTTATCTTCAGCATATATGAGTTTCTCTTTTCCCCATACTCTCAAATATTGATGTAATCACACTTCTAAAATTTCCCTACCCAGTGGGTGAAAAATGTTTTCTCCTTGTTCAATTTGCATTTCTTTTGAGTACTAGTGAGCTTGAGCTTCATGGTTCACCCAAGAATTGCCTCCTCATAGTCTCTGCCCATATGTCTATAGTTACCAATTCTTATTTATGTAAATTTATATATTCATTTTAATTTGTGATTTCTCACTACCAGTCTTATGTGTTTTCAAACATAAAATATTTTCTTCATATGATATTCTAATATCATATGATATTCTTTTATAGTTAATCACATTAGCTTTTTTTTTTTTTAAAGATTTTATTTGACAGAGATCACAAGTAGGCATAGAGGTACACAGAGAGAGAGAGAGAGAGGGGGAAGCAGGCTCCCTGCTGAGCAGAGAGCCCGATGCGGGGCTCGATCCCAGGACCCTGAGATCATGACCTAAGCTGAAGGCAGAGGCTTTAACCCACTGAGCCACCCAGGCACCCCTCACATTAGCTCTTTTAACCTTCTGAAGTTTTGTGTTAGGTACATTTTATTTATTTATTTATAAAAGATTTTATTTATTTATTTGAGAGAGACAGTGAGAGAGAGCATGAGAAGGGAGAAGGTCAGAGGGAGAAGCAAACTCCCCGTGGAGCAGGGAGCCGGATGCAGGACTTGATCCCGACACTTCAGGGTCATGACCTGAGCCCCAGGCAGGAGCTAAAGGCAATTACCAAACCAACTAAGCCACCCAGGCACCCTGTTACATACATTTTAGTTTGTCCCAGCAGATTTTGTTTTGTAGTGATTTCACTGGAGTTCTCGCTAAAACTTGCCCAGATTGTATTGACTGTGTGTAATATGGGGGGCTTTCCTTTCTTCCTATGTGATTCAAAAAAACGATCTTTCTGCTGTAGATTTCAGATTGCATTGCATTGTAAACTAAGAATTTATCCCCCCTTTTTTTAGGATTTATCCTGTAACATGGAAATTATGATAATTTCTTGAGACAGCCACTATTCTCTATTATGTAGCCAATATTTCTTAATATTTTTATTATGTGGTAAAAATTTTAATTTCCTATTCCTTAGGTATAAATTATATTATTTTATAGAATTATAATATAAATCATTTTATTTCTAATTTTTTGTCTGCTTTGTATATTGACTTAGGGGAGAAATATGGTAATTATGAAACTGATCATTATCCTCTTTGTGTCACGTCTGCTGCTGCTGCTGCGGGTCCACATCACCCTCTTCTTCTCTCTCTTTTAGGTTAGTATTTGCCTGATATGTATTATTTCTATTGTTTTATCTTCAAATTATAAAGAATATTTAATATATTTTATCCCTTAGCATATTTTTGTATTCATGCTTATTTAAGTATTACTTCCCTTCCTTTGTCCCTTCCACTTCTTACTCTTTTTGCCTTTCTTCCTCAACGTAGATCCAGTATTTTTAACCTCTCGGATTTTAGTTCTGGACTTTCATGGAAAAAAACTATTATTACTGGGTAGGCATTAAACAAATTTTAATAATTTACTTTTGTTCCTTATATTATCTTGATCTTCTAGATTCATTTTTTTCCTTCTTAGGTAGCATCATTTAATAATCATTTTGGAGATTGTCTCTTGGTGATAAACTTTTTGAATCCTATATATATCTGACAGTAACAACTCATATTTAAATATTACTCCAGCTGGAAATAGCTTTATTTTCAAAGGGTTTTGTTTTCTCAACTTTTAAGACTTTTTTGATTGCTGAAAATGTTGTTGAAGAGAAATCAGATGTCAATCTTATGCTAATTAACTGTAGGTATTTTAGCAAGCTCTTTCATATCTTTTTTTTTTTTTTTTTTTGAGTTTTCCAAAGATTTATTGAAGCAGAAACAAATCGGTCAGATACTTCTTGGAAAAAAGCAGTTTTAATGTACTCAAAAATACTTTTTCAGAAATATTCTAGCACAAGTTTTCTTTATAAACTAGACTATGTTGTAAACTTTTTTCCAAATCTTTTAAGAGTGTTATTTCTTAAGAACTAGAGGTTATTCCTATTTTAAATCGATCTTACGCTCCTAAAAAACTGCAGAAAGTCATTTGAAAGCTGTTTCTTTAAGATATGGATTTGTTTTTTTAACTCTTGCTGGTAATAATTGCTGTACCCAATATGCGCAATCTTCACTCAAGGTCATCGTGATGCTGGGAAGTTTCATTGATGACCTGTCCATCTCTAGTTTCAAGTGTCTTAATCAAAAGTGCCCTTGAGTGAGTGTCAAGTGGTTGGGGGGCGTTGGTGAATCCAGATTGGTTTCCCTCAGGTTTAGGGAAGGAAAGTTTGCAAGAGGCAGAGCAATCCTGCTCTCTTCATCTTCCAGCAGCTTCCTGTAGGAGGCAGTGTCAGTGTTGAGAACCGTCTTAACATTCAGCTGTCCTGGTATGCCCGAAGGTGAGGAACAGTGTGCCCGGAGTGCATCTGCTGCATTACTCAGTATCCTTTTCACTGGCCGATGCCATGGACACTGAGTTCGGGAACACTTGTGCCAATGAGAACGTGGAGCTGCAGGAGCTGAATGACGGCTCTGTCAACTACATCAGTGTGGGCTTCTTGGAGCAGCAGGACAAGATCCACCTGGCCAAACTGGAGCGGCACAAGGATCTGAGTAAGTTGCACCTGGGGGACTCTGTGAGGAGGAGATTCGGGAGCTGTGCCTACAGGTGGACCAGCTCACCAATGACAAGGCCCGTGTCAAGGTGGAGCAGGACACCCTGGCTGAGGACATCATGTGGCTGCAGGAGAAGTTGCAAGGGAAGATGCTTAAGAGAGAGGAAGCCAAGAGCTCCCTGCAGCCTTTGAGACAGGGTGTTTACAAGTGCTTCTTTGGCATATCTTGACCTTGAGCACAAAGTGGAATACTTGCAAGAAGAGATTGCTTTTGGGGTGCCTGGGTGGCTCAGTGGGTTGAAACCTCTGCCTTCAGCTTGGGTCATGATCCTGAGGTCCTGGGATCAGGCCCAGTGTTGGGCTCTCTGCTCAGTGGGGAGCCTGCTTCCCTTCCTCTCTCTCTGCCCGCCTCTCTGCCTACTTGTGATCTCTGTCTGTCAAATAAATAAATAAATAAATAATAAAATCTTAAAAAAAAAAAAAAAAAAAGAGAGAGATTGCTTTTTTGAAGAACCTACATGATGAGGAAATCCAGGAACTGCAGGCCCAGATTCAGGACCAGCATGTCCAACTCAATACATATGTTTCCAAGCCCGACCTCACAGCTGTCCTGCATGAGGTACTCCAGTAGTATGAAAGCATGGCTATCAAGAACCTTCAGGAGGCCAAGGAATGGTACAAGTGCAAGATTGCTGAACTCTTAGAGGCTGCTAATCTTTGGTATCTTTTATAAGCTTTATTTATTTTTGATTTTATGAAATTTCACTTCCATGTATCTAGAAAGGGTTATTTTTAGTTTCTTTTTCTTATACAAGCTTGTCCCATTTAAATAAGCTTTTTGAAAACAGCATACTTTAGTTCTGAGAATCCTTTACTAACAATTCTTTAAATATTTCCTTACTATCTTTTTCTTTTTCTGAACCTTTTATTAATAAAGTATTAGACTTTAGCATTCATTCTTTATTTCTCCAGTTTTATTTTATATTTTTCTATTCCGCTATTTCTGCTTTGAATTGGGCAAATGATTCTAACTTGCTAATTGAATCTTTGTCTCTGCCTATATCCTGAGTATCTACTTTTTTTAAAAAAATAAATTTGCTTTTTATTTCCAATATCTTTAATTATTTCTTCTGAACAGATCTTGGAACCCTGTACCATCACAGTTTCTGGATTGCTTCATATCCTGTACTTTCTCCACTCTACTTCAGTCTTAGTCACACTATGGATTATCTAAAATTTTAAAGAATAAAAATATGAAATTTTATTATCCTGTTGTAACAACTTTCAGCTGCTTAACTTTCACTCTCTCTACACCTGTTCCTTGATCTCTAGATATCTCTTGGGTATCTGTCTCTCTATCTATCCATTTCTCTATCTTTTCATCTTGGCCTCTCTTTCATGTTAGGCATTAACCTGTGGTTGAACTTCACAACCAGACACATGTTCTAACACATCTCTTTTAGAAACTAACAGGTAAACATAATAACCCCCAAGTTACCAGTGCAATATATGGTTGAAGATGGAGCACATATAACATTTCTTATTTATAAAAGCAGAAAGGTTCATAATGATGACTCTTCCATATCATTTGCTGCATACGATCAGAAACACAATCATTTTTCTGTCAGTGGAATGATTTACTGATCAAAATCTAGTTGGCTCTAGTCCTGTCCACTAGAAGACTCTTCATTTCTAGGTCTATATGACTTTATCAAAAGATTTCCTATCAGTGCAGTTATGGACACCTAAGAATTATCATTGGAATTATGCAGTAGTAGGTTAGCAATACAGTTACATATACAGTCTCTGAGAGGACTGTCATCTGTTTTGTTTTTACCTTGTATTCTTAGGAAACTCCATGGACTGGTAACTCAGTTGGAAACCTTGCCTCTTGGGAGTTATCAGTGCTAGAGTTAGTATATGGAAAGATGCTTGTCTTTAAATATCTCTTTTTTTTTCTATACTTACTTTTCTGTCTCTTTTAAAACATTTTTTGGAAAAATATGAGTATGTGTATGTATATAATTATGATTTTTATGTTTTTAAATTAGTTTTCAAGGTAACATATTGCATTTTTTTAACATTTTAAATTGTATTTATATTTAAAATATTTAATCCTAAAGATGTATACTTTTGCTTTACCTTTGCTTTTTGGGTTACGCTTGTTGAAAAGAATATATATATATATATATATATATATATATATATATACTACATGAAATCATGAATTCTTAAATTCAATGATGCTACCTTTACTTTTTTATTAAAAAAATAATTTGTGTATGCCATTTAACATTGGTCAATTCTGCTTCAGTTATATTTGTTTAATTATAAGTATTAATTAAGTTCAAGTTTAGCTATGGTTATTATTTTTGTTAAGTACTAAAAATGATTAAATTCTGCCTTTTTCTCTGAATATACTTTTGGGGAAGTCTATAAGCTTTGTCAGGTTTTGTTCTTATTAGCCTCAAAAACTGCAATTTACATTAGGATTTATACTTTTAATTTGAATCTTAGTTAATGTGTTATCATAGTTTCTTGTTTAATAACAAAAATATTTAAACATGTATTTTTCTCTAAGAATACAGTTTTTTAAAAACTATACATTTTGATGTTTTGTTCTGATTTTTGTTTATCTTTAAAAACTCTGCAGTTAAGGGGCTGGGTGGCTCAGTCCATTAAGTGTCTGCCTTCAGCTCAGGTCATGATCCCCAGAGTCGGGGGTTAAGCCCCATGATGGGTTCCCTGCTCAGTGGGGAACCTGCTTCTCCCTTTGACCCCACCATGCTCTCTCTCTCAAATAAATAAATAAAATCTTTAAAAAAAAATTCTGTAATTAATGTTTGGATTTACTCATTGATCTAGACATTGTATGGATTTTTTTCCCTAAATGCTATTTTTCTTTTCTTTGTTTATTGTATTGTTATTAATTTCTGTTGCTTGCATACTTTTTTATTTTTGAAGTCAGTCAGTTTTATGGAAATATTCTACATATACAGGGAAGTTAACTGTCCTTAGAGATAGTTTCATGAATTTTTATTAAGATGTAAATTTTCTTACTCTTACAAGCTCAAATCTTAGTTATTTTTTGCTTCTTAATCTAGAAAGTACTAAACAAGTATGTCATGATCTTCAATGTTAAATACAGTTAATCCTTTCTTTGTATTTGTTTGTTATTGATGTATGTCTGTAGTGAAGTACATATGCATTGGTGTCGATCAGTTGATTGATTTGCTATTTTTGTATCTAGTTGTTCCCAGAAGTGATAATTTCATTGTGGACTAACCACTTAAAAGAACTTTTCACTTTTGGGTAGTAATACTGCCATTCTTGTTTTTCTTTTGTTTTATACATTATGCAGTTTCTTAGCTATTCTTTAAACTACTGCCCTTTAGTAACTGAGATTTTAATAAGTATGTAAAGTGACACATCAGCAACTTAGTGCAGTTTTCTTTACTGGGGAATCAGAAAAAATTAGGAGACTCAAAAACTCCTAAACTGTCATAAGCACATTATGAAGCCACACACGAGTTGTGTCTTTCCACAGTGTCAGCTTTATTCAATCATAAAGCAAAGTTAGATCACAATGATAAAGCAGGTTCAGGATTCCAGACTCGATGACAATTCACCATGTGATTAAACTTGGCTTCTTACACAGCACACAGAGCAGGACAGAAGGCAAGTTACACAACAAACAAGATAGCAGAAGGGTGCAGGAAGTTAACAAACCAACCACAAAGTCAGTCTGTGGGCACACAGTTGAGATAAGGCTGTGGTCTGGTCCTGGTACAGCTCTCCGCACTTACTGCTTCTGATGTCGTGCAGTGAAGGATCCGGCTCTGTTCAGAGATCAATCGGTTAGCGCCTTCGGCGGCGGTTATCTGTTTTAAGTGGTCAGACATAGAGGGGTCAGGTCTGAAGAGTCTGACAGTTTGCTGCCAAAATCCTTCCCTTTTTAAAGGACTTTAGTCAGTTTTGGGTTTCTTCAGACCTCCAGTAGTTCTGCTTGTTACCGGTTCTAGGGTGTCAGCTGATGTTGCTCCCGGTAATATCTCCTAGTTGCGGTACCTGAACTACTTGCATTGTTGCTTGACACAGGCTCCTGCTTGACATGAGAGACTCCATTTTGCTCTCTGCACTGACTTTTCACGGTTTTGGGAATTTTGAGGAGAAGAAACATTGTACTTGTAATACATAACATTGAACACAATCGCTATTTAGCCTGAATTCTCAACCTACATGAATTTATGTAAGAATTTGAAGACAACAGAGGCGTATCTTTCAATGTCACAATGGGTAGGACCTAGAGCAGGACAAGGAAGATGGACATGCATAATGTTAGGGCATCTTTTCAAGACAGACTCTGTGAGTGTAGATACAAATCTGATTATACAAAAAAATATGGAAATTCCCCTGTGTAAAAAGAGAGAGACTTTCTAACTCTCTTTTCGTAGAGTGTTTACTTTAGAATACTTGTGAATTCTTTCTCTGCCCTGTTGAGATGTTATATAAATCTAATGAAAAGCTAAATAAAAGCTTTAGGTCAGCTTTACATTGGGGAACAAACATCTTTTTTAAAGATCTGGGATCCATTGCTTAGAAATGTAATTAGCATCCCCATCCCCATCCAGGTCCTCATCCCATGAGAGTTTAATGTAGGTCATCTGGCTTCAAATTCTACTTACCTTCATGGGGAGGTAAGAAGTTTATTATTCCTTTGGATAAACGCAATTTGCAAACAAAAATGGCCAACCCAATTGCCAGGTTAATTTAAGATGAACTGTGTGTGAAAAATGATGCTGTCAAGTTCTCTTATTTGAGGGCTAGTTATTGTTTATTTTGAGAACATGTATGCAGTGGTTTGTTTCTGTCTGGTTAAAAGTATGAGCTTTCTTTTTGTGTTTGTAAACTCTTCAGTGGTTGCCTGTGATGTGCATCAGATTCTGATTTAATGCTTAACCAATGATAAAAATCTTCTCTTTCTCTTCTTTTGTGGAGAGGTTTTCTGGCTTGGCAGATAATTTTGTTTTTAATTATATTTCCCCAACAATTTCCAGTTAATCTTTAGCAGGTCGTGATAGGAAGGTTAACGAATTACAATCAGTTGCCTCCAGAGTCTCCAGTTTAGTGCCTGGAAAATGGGCTGTAGCACCTATTTGATTTCTGATTCACTAAAAGCCTAAGAGCCTCTGATTGACCAATTAGAATTATTTGGCTATTTGCCAATGATGTTCCATAAATACCTGTGTGTAGAAAATACGAGATTTTTTTTTTTAAGATTTTATTTATTTACTTGACAGAGATCACAAGTAGGCAGAGAGGCAGGCAGAGAGAGAGGAGGAAGCAGGCTCTCCACGGAGCAGAGAGCTCGATGCGGGGCTCGATCCCAGGACCCTGGGATCATGCCCTGAGCTGAAGGCAGAGGCTTTAACCCTCTGAGCCACCCAGGCCCCGAAAATATGAGATTTTAAGAGGATGAGATAGTCCAGTACATGGCTGAAGGTGGGGGAAAAGAGAGATAGGCGGTGGCTATGGGCTCTCTGCAGCTTTTTCTTCTGCAAATTAAAGATGTGTCTTTTGTGCTAGAGGAGCTTAAACAGTAAGAGACTGTGCTTGCTCTTTAATAAGTCACCCATTCTCCATTTTAACTGTTGATGAGAAAGGATTATGTGCTGAACTCTGAGTTTCAGTACCTACAAAATCTTCAAGATATATATATATATATAGATAGATATAGAGATATCTATCTATATATATACTTTTACCTTTTTAGAAAAGGAAATAAAAACAAGAGATCTTGGTTCGTAAATGTAAGGGATACTTAGGATTACCGCTTCCAGTCGGCGACGAGAGAAGAATTAGGCACAAATCAGCTGCAAGAGATCGGGAACAGGGGACAACAGTCGAAAAGGACTGCGGCCAGGAGCAACTCCACAGTCTGACTTTTATTAGATACAAAACAATAGCCAACGGAAGGATTGATGAAGGTCAAACGTTGGTCACGTCTTGCAGACAAGCAAGAAGGAGGATAAAGTTCATAGTTAACCAAGCACATTCAAAGGACTCATCTAACTAACAACGGGCGCTTCTGGGAAGAGAAAGGAGCGATCACGGAAAAGGGAAGCAGGCGGTTTTCATTCCACCCTGAGCTGACCCTGCGTTCCCAGGTGCTCGGCCTCCCTGAAGCAGGTGGCGTTCCGCCCTGGGCGGGCCGGGCGTTCCCGGCTGCCCGGCTTCTGTGAAGGGGCGGCGTTCTGCCCTGAGCGAGCGGGGCATCCCCAGCTGCCCAGCTTCACGGTCGTACATCGTCCTTCTCCCCCAAAGACCTGTTGCCAGTATATGTATTTCTTAAGGCCATATCTAAATGTGCTTGGTAACTAGTAAAATCCTCCAGGGGTTACAGTTTAAGTAACAAGTTGTTCTGAGGGGCAGCAGCAAGGATGAAGGTGTTACAGGAATTTTTTCCTTTGGTATCCACAGTTCTTGGTCAAGCCACTTCAGAGAATGAAGAGGTAGACCAGGTGAAGTGGTGGGCAGCAAAGCAGAATTTATTGAGTGATCGTACAAAGCTGCCAACGAGGGAGGGGACCCAAGAGGGTTGACACTGCAGTTTCTAACTCCAGGGCTTTTGTGGGCTTGTTCGTGGGCTATTTTAATCTGATTCATCCTTCCTGTGTCTGTCCTCCAGTGAGGTTCTTACTTTTGTCATGGATCTTATCACATGGGAAAGGGTGGACAGGTCCTTCCCAGGGTGGTGTAAAATCCTTAAAAGGGCAGTTTTGTCTTGGGCTGAGGGACAGGACGTGCATTGTCCCTCCCTGCCTGCCTTCCAACGATCCTTCATCAACAGTACACGTATAAATAATGAATATATTTTTGGGATCCTCCAGTCTTCCCTCTGTTTAGCCAAATATTGAGAGAGAGGTCTTTTTAGAAGAATAGTTCGGAAGAAAAACAATGTTTTACATTTTGGAGATATGTGCATAGTGAACAGCTTTCACATCTTGGAGCAAAGTGTAGAACTAGGGGAGAAGTAGACTGTAAGGGCCTATTTAGCCAGAGCGGCCCCACCTCGGTGGAATAGCCCTTTTGTTGTTTATGCAGTAAAACTTAAATTGACCCTGCCCCCCCCCCCCCAACTTACTTAAAAGCAACTCTGGGAAACCAATTCCAGGAAACAAAGCCCAAATAAAAGGGCGGGTCAGGTCAGGTGGAGATAACGGCCAGAAAGCAGAGATGAGTCAGCTCAGCTGGAGACATCCAATCAATAAAGCACTCTTACTGTCTCCCTAGCTACCAAGCAGTGTAGGCCCCGCCTTTTGGGTGCCTTTTGGGCACCAATTCTGACCAACGTGATAGGCTAGTTCAAATAGCTACTATGGGGTGAATTCAGTTGGCCACCCATGTGTGACCTACCATGACTGTGCAGCTTTCTCTGTGTGTTACAATCTCGTTGGCTACCTGTTTGTGGCCAGTTTCAACCACATGGCCTTTGCTCTATAAAACTTAATCTGTAAGGCAGGGAGGGGTCGCCCTCTCTGTATGGCATGGCCCCGACTGGTGGGTTTGACAGTTGGTTTGATTCTCAATGCTTGGCATGAAATAAAGCTTTGCTTGACCTTCGCTTTGTATCAGTCTTGCTCCTTTGACCGTGGACCCAACATAGACAAATTGCTATGATACAATACATAAAAAGGAGTGACAGTTCCGTCTGCAGCCTCATTTTAGGTGGGGGAATACAAAAATGAACGTAGTGTAATACTAGACCTTTCTACTCTAATTCTGCTTACTATGAATTGACCTCTTTTCTCAGAAGGCTAAATTTTCCGACACCTGAAATCAAACCCTTTTTCGTACAATTTGGAGAGTAGAACTGATGCTGGGTCCTAAGATCCAGAGCAGGGACCCAGAGGACTAGCCAAGAGGTCCTTGGCTTCACATGGGATGGAAATCAAACATGAGTCAGCAGGAGGTGAAAGCAGGGCTTGTTGAAGATATATATCTATATTTATCTACCTCTTTCTCTCTCTATACACACACACACACATACATATATGAATGCTACACACGCATACATATATATACATATATGTATATATACACATGTATATGTATATATATGAGAGAGAGAGAGGAGGGAGGGAGGGGGAGGGTGGAAGGAAGGAGTGCAATAGGGAGGAAGAGGGAGAGAGGGAAAGAGAATGGACCTGAGTCTGGGAGACTCAGGAAAGGAAAAGAGCACGAGTCCTGTCTTTGCTTGGGGTCTGGGGGTTTTATTTAGTGATCATGGTCCTGGTACATGGATCTTCTTAAGCATCCAAGAACTGATCAGAACAGGGATAGGGTTCAGGTGTCCTTCCTAAGTAACTCATTCCCTTATCTCAGGGGTCTGGTGTTTGGAAATAGTGGTCTCAGAGAACTTTTGATAACCCTGCCTGTTCACACCTTAGATGTTATCTTTTGTGGTGGAAGACTCCAGTATATCATTATCTCTTTGTCACATACAAGGAAGACATAGCTTATTTGCATTACAAGGCAAGGGTAGAGTGGCGTGGAGGAGCGGGTCCTCCTAGGAACAGAAGCCAGAAACGAAGCAAAGGAAAAAAAAAAAAGAAAAGAAAAACAGCTCTTTTCTTTATCCACACCGCCCCACTTGGGTCCCTTCGGTTTCATTGTCTCAGAACTATATAACTTTACAGCATAAAACCCTGGGCGCATACCCTTTTTAGTTCTGAGAAATATAGGAAGAGCCCACTATATAATATACCTTCGGTGGTGGTATCATTGAAGTTAAACATCAATGGATTTCAAATGACTTTTCATTTTTTTATCCTGACACCAGCATAAATTTCTGTTTAGAGATTTCCAGCTCCATTGTGTGTGTCTCAAATTCCTGTCAGTTGTCTCCTTCTGAGCATTTCACAATCTTTCCATAAATATCTTAACCTGGCTTTACCAGACAAAGCATCAACAATACTCTGATACAAAATACCCCAAGGGCTAAACATGAATCTAAGAGGATGTGGAACTTCCTTATCTCTGTCTTGTCAGTTTTATCAGGCTGGCAGGCAATGTTCATTGTAAGCCCATTATCTCTCATCTACATCTGAATAAGTGTGTACCAGAGCATTTTGAATAGAAATTAAGGTCATTCCATCAGTGACCCAATTGAATTGCAGTGCACTGTCACTTTCGTCTTAGTACTGCACACTTTTTTTTTTTTTTTTATACTTCACAATGTGTTTAGCCTTTTTGGTTACAAGCAACAGGAAATTAGAATTGAACATAAGTATATTTTTCAGATAGAGTGAAAGTGTGGATTGCATTCTCCAGGGTCAGTGTGGGAAACCTTGTTTCTAATCAGTGTAAATGACCTGGATCATGAACCAGTTATAAATCTATTAAATTAACTGAGGAGAAAAAACTGGGTAAGCACTATGTGCCCAGCATGAAGCAGAGACAACTGTAAACATTATAGATCTACTATATAATTTCGCTATAACCTGATCACAATTTAATACTAACATATGTATTATAGTGGGGCAAAATTGTACAAGTAGGTAATGACATGGTAATGTTGGGGTTTGGTAGGGAATAGTCAAGAATGAGTTCTTGAGACATCTTTGGAGCAAAAGGGTGGTTTTATTAAAGCATGGGGACCAGACCCATGGGCATAAAGAGCTACACAGGATTGTGATGGATGACTGATATTAGACCTTCAAATTGGGAAAGGGTTAGGAACAGCACAAGCCTCTAGGGTATTTTGGGAACAAGGTTTCCAGGATCCTGAGGGGGGCTAGCTATTGTTAGGACAAGGTCATTTATTTCAGTCTGATAAAACCTTAGTCATGAGACCCTTCAAATGAGTGTCATTGGGCCATCTGCTTGGAGGATGGTTGCTAACATATATCTTGGGTGGTAAAGATAGAGGAAGTTTCCAAAGGAATTTTTACATATTAAAGGAGACTTACAGAGAGATCAGGCTAATATTAACCAAAATTGCCTTTTGCTCTTAATAAAGTGTCAGCAAGTCTCAAGGACTTGTCAGTGGGGCAGTCAGTTGTAAGGAAATTCAATTTTTATTTTGCCTTTATTCCTCACATCAGGTAACATGGAGATAGGTATGAAGAAAAGCAGACAAGTCTGGATTACTTGAGTACAGGTAGTGACAAAATAAGGTCTGTGGGCCAAATAGGGCTTGTCTATCTATTCAGCTCAGATCATGATTTCAGGGTCTTAGGATGGAGTCCCACCTCTGGCTCTCTGCTGGGCAGGGAGCCTGCTTCCCCCTCTCTCTCTGCCTGCCTCTCTGCCTACTTGTGATCTCTCTCTGTCAAATAAATAAATAAAATCTTTAAAATATAAATATACTTATTTCTAAATTTACTTCCTGTCAATATAAACAGTTTATTCTCCCCGATAAGGGTTTTGTAATAGACCGTCTATCCCTTTCGTATCCTAGTCCACTGTCTCTTTTACTGTGTGTTGGCTGAATTTTACATATTTATAGTTATTTATAATATTTTTAAGATTTATTGAGGTATAATTGACATACAGCATTGTTACCGGGGTGAGGGTCTGCATTGTGTGAATGGAGTCTCTGTTCTTGGATTTCCCGGGGAAAGATTTACGTGAGGATTGGTGCTAGAATAGACAGCCAGAAAGGAAGTAGCATGCACAAAGCAGTTTACTAAAGCAAAATTATATGCTCAAGGTGGGCAAGTGGTCAGGTTCTGCCAGGTAGACCCAGCCCCTAGGTTGTTTTGGGATTGTATAATTTGTTGGGTCTTTCTGGACTGGTAGGAGCTGTGACTGTTAGCAGGGTGGTCTTTAATGGAGGCTGCTTCCAGTCATTTGGGGGACTCCTCTTACAGGTTGGGAGGGGAAGTTTTTGACCATATAAACTGAACTATACCAGTACCAGAACTATAAAGGCTGCCTTTCTCCTTGGGGTAGGAAGGCTATAACCACAATGATAATATATTATAATGTGTCTAGGGGCAGAGGTAGAAAAGGAAAGCATATGCTCTGTACCTGTGGCTCTTGGTCTGTCAGCCTCAAGGTCTTGGAAGCCACAGGGTCAGGATGTTGTGCCACCTGACTTCTAATGTGTAACCTATTTATCACCTCCCTTGCTTCCACCTCATGTCTCTGTCATTCTCTAACCAAGGACTTGGGACTCTCTCCAGAAGGTCCTTCTATTGCTCATAAACTACCTTCTACTTAAAAATATTTTGATTATTCACTAGCAGATATAAATTTAAGCCTGCATTTTGCTTTTAGGTTGGTGATAAGATTGAGAATCAATAAAATAGAATGAAATATATAATTATGTAAACCTCTTTCACTGAATAAGACTCTTTCCAACATCAGGATCCAGCTATCAACACCAATTCTAAAACATACTCAGTAATTCCTCTATTTTCATTTTATTTTTTTTCTCCTAGTTTCACTAAATTCTTAGATTCTTTTTCCAGTTTTTAAAAAATTATGAGTAATTTAAAATTCAGATGCATCTACATGTATTTTTGTTTTAGGCTTTCAAACTTTATAGAAAGACTGACCTCACAAAAAAATTCTGGTTTAATATAGTTTTTTGTCAGCTCTGTTGAATAAAAGTCTGGTGTTAATTTGTTGTTGTTTTTTTTTTTTAGGAAATTTTCTCATTAAAAATTTTTCATTTTTTTTCTTAATAGTTTAAAATTTCATAGTATTGTGTCTAAATGTGGTGCTGTGCTTACTTATCCTGCTTGGTCTATATGGGCCCTTTCAACTCAGCCTTTTTTCCAGCTTTGAGAACTTTCACATGAAATCCTCCCCCGAGTTTGCTAAAACCACCCTTAGGCAAATGTTGCATTCGGTGGCTTGATGTTGGACTACATGAATATTAACTTTTCTATCTTTCTATTTATATCTTTATGGTCTGTTCTGATATTTTTGATATTGACTTGTATCACCAACTTGTTTGTCATAGGTGACCATTTTATTAGTTCAGCATTGTATATATTAATTTCTTGTACTGTTTGTTCTCTGACTGCTGTTTTTTCCTAGTAGTCTGTGCTTATCACAGGGATACATTATCTGCTTAAATATCACTGACACGAGTAATTTGAATGAGTTAAATGTTCATTTGTCTTATTTCTGGAGTTCTGTTGATATTCATTTCTCTTTTTAAAAAATAATCAAATAATTATATTGATTAATAGGAGTGGCTGGTTCTGTTTCACACATAAAAGATTAGGATTTATTTCTCAATAGGCCCTCTCCTTGAAATAGATGACTTACTACAGGTTGGCCTAAATGAACAGATGATTTTAAGTGGTTCGATTTCCTCTCTGGCAGTTGGGTAGGCTACACATGGGTGGGATTTTTCCTCTTACTGTGGCATCAGAGTTATTTGAGGTTTTCACTCTTATACAGAGCTGCATTTTTTTTCTTCATTCTCTCTGTTTTCCTCTTTTCCTCAATACCCACCATAGGAATCTTCAATAGACCTCTCATATCCTCTAGAAAATAACTCTCTGAGCCCTGGTGTGGGCAGCTGAAAAGGGAATGGCCTGAATAACTCAAGTTTTTTGTGCTTAGTTCTTCAGTAATTTATATTCCTATGCACAACTGCTCGCTAGTGTGTTGACTCTGACCTGAAGCATCTTCTGGAGCATGCTGGGAAGAAGTTATACCAGCCTGTGGTTGCCTCTATGTTATTACATTCTACTAACCCAAGTATTCCTTAAGGTTTTGAATTTGCTGATCTCAGGCTTCCCTATTTTCAAATATTGTAATAGTTTTATTATATATGAAAATATACACATAGATATGTTTGCATGGTGATGTTTGCATATATGTATGTATCTCTGTATTTGCCATTTCAGTGAGACCTCTGGAGAGATGGGACATAGAATACTATGTTAGGTAGGAAATAAACTTTCCCAAATTGATTTCAATTAATTTCAAAGAATAGGCACATGCTACATCAAATGACTGTATGTTTGTTTCTATATATTTTATAAGTGAAAATAATTAGATGGGGAAGCAATATTTCTACCTAAAGACAGTTAAAAAATTCTGGAGCCAGATCTTGTGGTTCAAATCAAGTCTCCGCTCTTTACTTACTCTGTGACTAATCATAGGTACACAGTGTCTCAATCTAGTCAGTTTTAAAATAAGGATAATACTACTACCAGTATTAAAGTTAGTGTAAAGAGTAAATGAATTGGTATATCAGTGCATGACATGAAATAAATGAACAGAAATGTTTGCTATTATTATTATTAATATTGATCTAAGACATATGCCATTCTTACCTATAAATTATGACATTTTCATAAGTATTTTTTAAAAGACGGATTGTATCAATAAATAAGACCATTTCTTATGTCTATAGTTTTCATTATCTATGCTGAACTGTATAATATGTCAGCCACTAGCTACATATGTTTATTTAAATATATATTTAAGAGGGTATGTGCTGTGGTGAGCACTGAATTGTGTAAGACTGATGAGTCACAGATCTGTACCCCTGAAACAAATAATACATTATATGTTAATAAAGACATAAAATTCATAAATTAGACTATAAACCCAATATATATATACATATATTTTAAGTTAATTAAAATTAAATGAAATTTTAAACTCAATTTTAAGTCAGACTACCCACATTTCAGGTAGTCAGTAGCCAAACTATACTGGGATTGTTATAGATAGTTATAGAAACTATACTGGCACAGTTATAGAGTATTTCCATCATTTTAGGAAGATGGGTTGGCTAACACTGATCTCTTTTCTTTATTGAACTAGTCAATTCAATTGTTTGATAAAATATTATATAGTTTTAGGAATATATGGAAACAAAATGAATAAAATTTTCATTTTTAAAATGTTTTGGTACAGGATGGTAAAACATAAAATTATATATACTTAGGTCTAATGCAGGTATAAATATATTTTTTCTACTGATCAGTTTAGCAGATGATGGTCAAGAGAATTGAATTGTCATTTTTTCCCCAATTAAATTGCATGATTATAAAAGATATTAGAAGTTTAATTGGATTAATTCATTTCTGTATGTCATAAAATTAGTATTTATTTTTTGAATAAACATGTATTAAGATATGTATGCCTATTACTATGAAATAAAACCTTCCTGAAGGAAAATCAGTCATTGAACAACTTCCAGATACTGTAACAGTTACTTTGAAAAGAGTATTGAATGAAAGCATATGTGTACATTTAGTAGCTTACACCCTAACTGGTAAAAAGCATGTAAGGATAAGTATCATAAATATAGCAAAATGTGTCAATATTTTATTACTAGGCATGTTGGTCTGAAGAAAAGATATATTTGGAATATGAAATCTAATAGGAAGATTAAGAAATTATGTGAAAAGAAATAATAATTATTCTACTTAGAGTGATTTTGGTAGGAGTTTAAATGAAATGTTGAAAAGGTTTTAAAGTCTGCCTTGAGAACAAGCAAAATCTATTGCTTGGTTCAAATACATAAAAAGTCCCATAATTCTAATATTATTCTTCCAGTACTCTACGTTTTATATATGTCAAGTATTAAGAGTTACTTAATGTAACATATAAAAGGCAGCTACCTTATTAAAAAGAGATAATATTTACCAGAATTAATTTTCCGTTGCAACTCAAGTTTCTTTACCTTAAATCAAATTTTCAGGTTAGTTATCTATAAATAAAAAGTTCTCTAAGAATAGCTAATTGTTGATAACATTGTACTTTATTTCATTTTTCTACTTTTGTTAATTTTGTTTTGAAAGTTATTAAATGGAAGAAATTAGAATAGTACAATGAATAATCTATTCAGTATCCTTCCCAACAATTGCCAATACTTTGTAATATTTTAAAGTAATTTATAGACATTTCTTTAATATCCTGTCTTTGTTGAAATGTCTATGATCATCCTAAAATATTACTTTGGAGCTATTACTTTGGAGCTTTTCTTTCTTTTTTTTGAACAGGATTACTGCATTTGATTACGCTTCCTCCCCACACCACACACATCCCAATCTAGAAGAGTTCACACACACCCTATGCCACTGTATTTTGGAGACACCAGACACCAGATTAATGGCCTTATAAAATGTCTTACATGAACATTTTCTCATGGTGTCAGCTAACCTGTTCTTCCATCCTTGCATTTCCAAGCTACTTGGAATAGAAATGACAAGACATTCAGCGTGTATATCTTGGTTGTGAGATACTTTTTCATTTGGCTCCAGAGGATCTTTATTTCTTAAGAGCTCAGATTGGTATATATTTTTATATATGGAATCCAGCTTTTCTATGTTTTAGTAGCAGAGTGTGAGACAGAGGGCAGGGCTGTCATCTCATTCTGATCCAAATCTTTTTTACAGAAGGTTTTTATAATCTCTGTTCTCAATTTAAATGTGTATATTCTCTAACGATCTAATTCCTTATAAAACATCTTGAATAGAAACCTCTTGGTCAACAAAAGAAAAAAAATACAAGTTGGTATTATCTTTCTTCTCTACTGCCATTCTTTCCTATCATTCGTCCATTGCTATTAAATCCATTCTTCCTTTGTGACTCATGTTATCCATCCATACCATTTTCTTCTCTTGTCAGTATGATTCTTCGCTGACCACTAAATCATTCTTGCACAATGCACTTACCTTGACCACCCTATCTGAGTGATCACAGCTAGAACAACTCTATTGTGAAAATATAACAACAAATAGCCACATCTCCACCCACAACATCCAACATTTTCTGTTTTCTGTATTCTTTATGCTCACTTCAAATGGAAGTTAACATTGTCAGTATTTTTATTGAGATATAATTGATCTGTAACACTGTATAAGTTTAAGATGTGCAACATGTTGATGTGATACATTTGTGTATTGTAATAGGATTACCCCCTTAGTGTTAGTCATTGACTCCATCACAATCACATAATTATCTTTTTTAGTGGTGAAACATTAAGATCTAATTTTTTAGCCCCTTTCAAGTATGCTATACTGTGTTGTTAATTACTAGAATTACAGTGCTGTGCATTAGATCCCCAGAATTTATTCATGTTCTAACTGCAGGTGTATACCCTTTTACCAACATTGCCACTTTTCCCCTTCCCCCTAGCCTCTGGTAACCACCATTCTACTGTTTCTATGAGTTCAGCTTTTTTTAGATTCCACATAAAAGTGATTATCATAAGATATTTGTGATTCTAATTAATCTCACTTAGCATACTTGCCATCAAAGTCCATCCATCCTGTCTCCCTCACTATCAAACTACCCCTGTTTTTACTTCTTTCTTTTTATCCTTTATTCATGTGTTCATCATAAATTTTACTTCCTTTTGCTGTCTTTTCCTTCTCTTGTAGCAGTTCTCCAACCTAACACCAGAGAGCAATACTGCCATCCACAAGTTCTATTCATAGTTTTAGGCTCCAGAACACAACTATAGCTGATCACAGACCCACAGATTGGTGCCATTATACATTTGAATGGATTAAAGTCACCAGGCAATTCTGATTGTTCCTGTTATAAACCAGGAAAACAAACAAAACAAGTCAAAGAAACAACCCTCCCACCCCCCCAAAAAAGAAAAGATAGCAGAAGAAAACTTTTATAATCCTTATAGCAACTATTCGATCGATGTTTCATCACAATTCTCAGACTCTAGTCCTATTTGTTCAATTTTAGTAGATAAGTATGCTGATGAGCTCATAGAGAGAAAAAGATAAATTTTGTATGAACTTGCTTCTCCAGCTTGGAATTGTTAACTATAGCTTTTAGAGTGTCCTGTTCTCTCATGGCATATACAGTATTCCTTTTCACTTATCTTTAGTATCCTAAAATCTGCCTTTGCCAACTCCTCTCATAGAGCCTATAAACTCTCATTTCTCAACCTGGTTTTCTCCTCACTTATTCAAAGAGTATTTATTAGAGACTAATTCCAAGCCAGGCTCCTTATCATTTTGGCATCTTGGTATTCAGTATTGTACAGAGCCAAACTTTCTACTTTATAAGACATACCAAAGTAAGCACACACATATACGAACAAATATAAGAATCTTGTCATTTACCACTTCTTTCTCTATCTACAATTCCAGCAAGTTTTTAGGAAACCTTAAAGTGCATTGTTAAATTATTAAGGTTTCATTTTTAAATATAGAAATGGGAAGATACTAAAATACTAAAATACCAATACTAAAATACCAATAAATGTATCAATTATTGACAACTTAGTATAAAGTGTTTTTGTAAAACTTTCCGCAAGAATGAATACAATTTTGGAGAACTATCTGCAAGGTTTTAATTAGAGGTAAATTCCAATGATCATTTTTGATTGGGAGAGACCCTTTTGCCACACACATCTTGCTCAGTCAGGGCCTGGTCAGTACAAGTACCGTGAATTGAGGTTCAGAAAGGGAGAGCAAGAGAGAAACTGGAACCACCAGGATGTTGATGATAGACTTCTTTTATTTTACAGATCTATCCAGAACAAATTTAACCCTGAGTGGATTTTGTACTCCCTGTATGTAACAGTACCCAGGAGACCGCATATAATATTCAGATTTCTGAAGACTTTATTATTAAAGCATGTCATTCCCAAATATACCACAAAAGTACACGTCACACAACACCTATGCAAGAATGTTTGTGGCAGCTTTATTTATAATAACTTCATATTGGAAAACAGATTTCCATCAAGTATAAAATAAATTGTGATATATTCATAGAATAGGTATACTATAGCTATGAAAACTTTTTTAAAAACACAGATAAATCTCATAAGTATAATGTTGGGCACAAGAAACAAAATAGTGTAATATTGTATGATCCTACTTACGTAAGTCCAACAGCAGACAAAATTTTATTCTGAAAGAAGTCAGAATAATGGTTTCCTTGAAAAAAGAGAGAAAGTGTGGCAGTTGGGACAGTACAGGAGAATGTACTCTCAGATACGTTTCAATTTGTTTAACCAAGTAATAGTTTAATAGGTCCACTCACTTTGTAATAATTCATTCAGCTATAGACTTACTGTTTGTGCACTTACGAAGACTACAAATGAAAAGTTAAATAATTTAGCTTAAGGTATGATTATTTTTGTGTAACTTAACAAATATAGTTCAGATGCAAAGAATTCAATCAACAAATTAAACTGAATAAAATTTAAATTAGTGGTATATAACAAAAACAATTTTCTCTGGGGCGCCTGGATGGCTCAGTTGGTTAAGCATCTGTTCAGGTCATGATCCCCAGGGTCCTGAGATCAAAACCCATGTCAGGCTCCCTGCTCAGTGGGGAGTCTGCTTCTCCCTTGCTTTCTGCCTCTCTGCGTGCTTGTGTTCTCTCACTGTCTCACTAATAAATAAAATCTTTAAAGAACAAAAAAACCAAAAACAATCTTCTCATTGTCTGACGTGGTCCTACATACACTAGTTTAAAACAACATAAAATAAAATAGTGTGAAATTGAGTAAAAAAGATAACGGTATACAAAAATCTCTACCTCTCGTTATCTGAGAATGTAAAGTTCCCCTCAATGACAGTGTACATGTGTATTCTACTTTAGTAAAATACGCTTCAATTCACAAAATACTTAGCGAGTTTTTAAATATGCAAGAGGTACTGTGATAGGGAAAAGGTAAGATACACAACTACCACTTTTCTGAAGGAAGTAGCCATCTAAATCAATATTTAAGGAAGAGTTCACTTTTTTATATTTAATATATTTTTCACATTTTAATAGGTTATAAAGTAGTCACTGTTATAAGGTTCCAGTATCTGTGTCCCTTAGATTTTTAAATAAAAGGGAAAGCTCTTTAATCTTAAGGTCAAGTTCATGCTAGTAGTATAAAAAACATCTATCGGTGTGAAGCAATTGAAAAGGAGTTTAGAGGATTGGGGAATGGCTATACTTGTTACAGGAAATAATTAAGGGTAAGGGTGAGACAAGGGCACTCCAGGAAAGATGATTACTTGAGCTGAAAAGGAACTGTTGAGAACTGTGGGATATTTCTAAGTAATAGCTGGTCATACTGTTTTCCAGCGTTGTGGAACAAAAATCTGAAAGAAATGTAAGACAAGGTTTGGAAATTAGTGGGGCTACTTTATAAAGGACTTCTTTAAACAAACAGACAAAAACTGTGTTGACAACTAACTACTTAATTTGTTAGGCAAGAGGATGATCCCTTTGAAGAGTTTTGGTTTAAGATAATCTGTTTAGAGTATTAAACTACTACTGACATTCCATGGTTTAGATAGGAAGGCTTGTAGTAAACTGACCTTTTTAGAAGGATATAATAATAATCCCGATGAGTGTAAATAAGCAAATCACCTTGAATAGTAAAAGCAGAAATTAAAAAAAAAAAAATCCAAGGACCATTGTAGACTCTAAAGGTCCTAAGTCTGCCTTTCTTTCTTTCTTTCTTCTTTCTTTCTTTCTTTCTTTCTTTCTTTCTTTCTTTCTTTCTTTCTTTCTTTCAACTAAGTTGTGTAATTGACATATAACATTATATTAATTTCAGGTGTATATAATGATTCAATATTTGTATATTTTGCAAAATAATCATCACAATGAAAATCTAGTTACCATTTATCATTTTCGTTACAATTTTTTTCATGTGATGAGGATTTGTAAGATTTACTCAAATATGCAATAAAGTATTCTTAACTGTTGTTACTATGCTGTACATTATATCCCCATGACATTTATAACTTGAAGTTTGCGACTTTGACCTCTGACCCATTTCATTTACCCCAGCACCTCCACCTTTCAACTGCCAATCTGTTTTGTGTTATCTGTGAGCTTGTTTTTATATTGTTTTAATTACTTTTTCCCCCCGATTCCATATATAAATGAAAGCATGCAGTATTTGTTTTTCTGTCTTATTTAACTTAGCATCATGCCATCTGGATCCATCCCTGTTGTCACAAATGACAAAATTTTGTTATTTTTTCGCAGCCGAGTAGTATTCCATTCTATTTATATACCCCACAATTTCTTTATCCATTCTTCTATCAATGGATGCTTAGGTTGTTTCATATCTTGGCTATTGTAAATAATGCTGCAATGATCATGAGGGTTGGATATCTTTTTGTTTTGGTGTTTTCATTTTCTTGGGATAAATATCCAGAAGTGGAGTTGCTGCATCATATAGTAGTTACATTCTTAATCTTTTGAGGATCCTCCATACTAGTGTTTTCCATCAGGATTTCTCCAATTCCCATTCCTACCATCATTGCACAAGGCTTCCCTTTTCTTCACATCCTCATCTCATTGTGATTTTGATTTACATTTCCCTAATGATTAATGATGTTGAGCATCTTTTCTTTTCCTTTTTGTTTTTAAAGATTTTGTTTATTTATTTATTTGACAGACAGAGATCACAAGTAGGCAGAGAGGCCGGCAGAGAGAGAGGAGGAAGCAGGCTCCCTGCCGAGCAGAGAGCCCGATGTAGGGCTCGATCCCAGGACTCTGGGATCATGACCTGAGCCGAAGGCAGAGGCTTTACCCACTGAGCCACCCAGGTGCCCCTTGAGCATCTTTTCATGTACCTGTTGGCCATCTGTATGTTTTCTTTGGAGAAATATCTGTTAAGATATTCTGCACATTTTAAAATTTGATTGTTTTTTGCTATTGAGTTATATGAGTTCTTTATAGATTCAGATATTAGCCTCTTATCAGATACATGATTTGCAAATATATTCCTTCATGGACTAGGATGTCTTTTAATTTTGCTGATGGTTTCCTTTGTTTTGCAGAAGCTTTTTAGTTTGATGTAGTCCTACTTGTTTATTTTTATTTTTACTTTTGTTGTTTTTGCTTTTCTTATCAGATTCAAAAATATCATTGCCAAGATATATGTCAGGAACTTACTGTGTAGGTTTTCTTTAAGGAATTTTATGGTTTTGGGTCCAATGTTAAAGTCCTTAATCCATTTTGAATTGATTTTTGTGTATGATGTAAGATAGTGATCAAGTCTCAGTCTTTTGCCTGTCACTGTCCAATTTTCCTCGCACTGTCTTTTGAAGAGACTGTTTTTTTCCTATGTATGTTCTCGGTTCCTTTGTTGTGAATTAATTGACCATATATGAATGGATTTACTCTTGGGCTGTATTCTGTTCTATTGATCTACATCTGTTTCTATGCCAACCATACTATTTTAATTAGTCTAGCTTTGTAAAATAGTTTGACACCAGAAAGCATGATGCTTTCAGCTTTTTTCTTTCTCAAGATCGCTTTGACTATTTGGGATCTTATTGTTCCATATAAATTTTAGGGTTGTTTGGACTATCTCTTTAAAAAATGCTTTTGGAATTTTCATAGGGATTATATTCAATTTGTATATTATTTTGGGTAGTATGGACATTTAAATAATATTATTTCTTCTAATGCATGAGCACAGAATATATTTCCATTTATTTGTGTTTTCTTCTTTCATTAATGTTTTATAGTTTTGATATACAAGTCTTTTATATTTTTGGTTAAATATATTTCTAGGTATTTTATTCTTTTTGGTGCAGTTGTCAGTGGGATTATTTTCTTAATTTATTTAAGAACTAGAAACGCAACAGATTTTTATGTATTAATTTTTGTATACTGCCACTTTACTGATTTGTTACTTCTAACAGTTTTTTGATGGAGTCTTTAGGGTTTTCTTTCCTTTTTTTTTAAAATAGTTCTTTTTTTTATTATTATGTTAGTCAGCATCATTAGTTTTTGATGTAGTGTTCCATGATTCATTGTTTGCATATAACATCCAGTGCTTCATGTAGTATGTGTCCTCCTTAATACCCATCATCAGGCTCATCCATTCCTCCTACCCCCGCCTCTGAAATCCTCAGTTTGTTTTTTGGAGTCCACAGTCTCTCATGGTTTGTCTGCCTCTCTGACTTACCCCCTTCATTTTTCCTTTCCTTCTTCTAATGTCCTCCATGCTCTTCCTTATGTTCTACAAATAAGTGAAAACATAATTGTCTTTCTCTGTTTGACTTATTTCACTTAGCATAATCTCCTCCAGTTCCATCCATATTGATGCAGATGTTGGGTATTCATCCTTTCTGATGGCTGAGTAATATTCCATTGTATATATGGACCACATCTTCTTTATCCATGCATCTGTTGAAGATCATCTTGGCTCCTTCCACAGTTTGGCTATTGTGGACATTGCTGCTATGAACATTGAGATGCATATGGCCCTTGTTTTCATTACTTCTGTATCTTTGGGGTAAATACCCTGCAATTGCTGGGTCATAGGATAGTTCTATTTTTAATTTTTTGAAGAACCTCCATACTATTTTCCAAAGTGGCTATACCAACTTGATTTCCCACCAACAGTGTAAGAAGTTTCCTCTTTCTCCACAGCCTCTCCAAAATTTTTTGGAGTCTTGTCTGGTCTTGTCAATTTTTGGTCTCGTCAATTTCTGGTCTTCTCAATTTTTGCCATTGTAACTGATGTAAGGTGTTATCTCAGTGTGGTTTTGATTTGAATTTCCGTGATGGCCAATGATGTTGAACATTTTTTCATGTGTCTGTTAGCTACTTATGTGTCTTCTTTTGAGAAGTGTCTTTTCATGTCTTCTGCCCATTTTTTGATTTGATTATTTATTTTTTTGGGTGTTGAGTTTGAGAAGTTCTTTATAGATCTTGGATACCAGCCCTTTATCTTTAGTGTCATTTGTAAGTATCTTCTCCCATTCCATGGGTTGTCTTTTTGTTTTATTGGCTGTCCCCTTGCTATGCAGCAGCTTTTTATCTTGGTGAAGTCCCCAAAGAAGTAAAGGATCTATACTCTAGAAACTATAGAATGCTTATGAAGGAAATTGAAGAAAACACAAAAAGATGGAAGAACATTCCGTGCTCATGGATCAGAAGAATAAACATTGTTAAAATGTCTGTGCTTCCCAGAGCAATCTGTACTTTCAACGCCATTCCAATCAAATATCATCAGCGTTTTTCAAATTGCTACAACAAACAATCCTAAAATTTGTATGGAATCAGAAAAGACCCCAAATCACCAAGGAAATGTTGAAAAAGAAAAACAAAGTTGGGGGTGTCACGTTGCCTGATTTCAAGCTATATTATAAAGCTGTGATCACCAGGACAGCATGGTACTGGCACAAAAACAGACACATAGACCGATAGAACAGAATAGAGATTCCAGATATGGACCCTCAACACTATGGTCAATTAATCTTCGGCAAAGCAGGAGAAAATATCCAATGGAAAAAAGAGTCTCTTCAATAAATGGTGCTGGGAAAATTAGACAGCTATATACAGAAGAATACTTGACCTTCTCTTACACCATACACAAAGATAAACTCAAAATGGATGAAAGACCCCAATGTGAAACAGGAATCCATCAAAATCCTAGAGGAGAACATGGGCGGCAGCAACCTCTTCGATATCGGCCACAGCAACTTCTTCAAAACACATCTCCAAAGGCAAGGGAAACAAAAGCAAAAATGATCTTTAGGGTTTCCTGTAGATATCATCAACAAATAATGACAGTTACACTTTTTTTCTTTCAAATTTGATGCCCTTTCTTTCTTTCTTTTGGACTAGTTCTGGTTAGGACTTCTAATACTGTATAGAATAAAAGTGGGGAGAGTGGGCATCTTTGTCTTGTTCCTGATCTTGGAGGAAAAGATTTCAGCTTTTTTCCTTTGAGTATGATGTTAGCTTTGGGTTTATCACATATGGCCTTTATTACGGTAAGGTACATTCTTTCTATACCTGCTTTTTGAGAGTTTTTGTCATAAAGGACTGTTGAATTTTGACAGATGCTTTTTCTTTGTTGGATTGATTATATGATTTTTATCCTTTATTTTGTTAATATGGTGTAACACATCAACTGATTTGCAGATGTCAAATCATCCCTGTCTCTCCAAATTAAGTCTCTCCAAATTAATCGATCATGAAGTATAATCATTTTAATGAATTATTGAATTTGGTTTGCTAATCTTTTATTGAGGATTTTTATGTGTGTGTTTCTTGTGGATATTAGCCTATAATTTTCTTTTCTTTTTTTTTTTTCCTTTTGGTGTTGTTGTTATTGGCATCCTTGTCTGGTTTTGTATCAGGGTAATGCTGGCCTCATTAAATGAGTTTGGAAGAGTTTCCTTCTCTTCTGTTTTTTGAGAGTTTGAGAAGGGTTGGTATTACTTTTTCTCTGAATTTTTAGTAGAATTCACCAGTGAAACTTTCTAGTCCTGCACTTTCGTTTGTTGGGAGGTTTTTGATAACTGATTCACTATCCTTGCAAGTAATCAGTGTGTTCAGATTTTCTACTTCATCATGCTTCAGTCATGGTAGGTTATATGTTTCCAATAACTTATCCATTTTTACTAGGTTCTCCAATTTGTTCACATATAACTGTTCACAGTTATCTCTTATGATCCTTCACATTTCTTTGGTAGCACTTCTCTTTCATTCCAGATTTTATTTGAGTCCTCTTCCCTCTCACCCCAGGTGAGTCTACCTAAAGGTTTTTCAATTTTGTTTATCTTTTCAAAGAACTATCTTTTAATTTCAGTGATCTTTTCTATTGTCTTTTGGTCTCTATTTCATTTATTTCCACTCTAATCTTTATTATTTCCTTCTTTCTACTAACTTTGGGATTTTTTTTTTTTTTTTCCCCCTAGTCTTTCTGAGGTGTAAAGTTAGGTTATTTATTTGAGACTCTTTTTTCCTGAGGTAGGCACCTCTTAGAACTGCTTATGCATGGATCACTGGGTGTGGTGCATAAACAGTGAATCTTGGAACACTGAAAAAATAAAATTAAATTTTAAAAAACTGCTTTTGCTGCATCTCATGGACTTTGGTATGTTACATTTCCATTTATTTCAGAGTATTTTTTGATTTCCCTTTTGATTTCTTGTTGTTCAGTAGCATGTTCTTTAATTTCTACCTATTTGTGAATTTTCCAGGTTTTTTTTGATGTAATTAATTTTGTTGTGTCATACCATTGTGATCAGAAAAGATGCTTGATATCATTTTAGTTCTCTTAAATTTATTAAGACTTGTTTTATGGCCCAGTATATGATTAATTTGGAAAAAGCCCCATGTGCACTTAAAAATAATGCTTTCTGTTGCTTTTAGATATAATGTTCTATAAATACCTATGAAGACCCTTTGTTCTAATGTGTCATTTAAGGCCAATTTTCCTCACTGATTTTCTGTCAGGATGATCTATCTATTCATATAAGTGAGGTATTAAATCTCCTGGTATTATTGTATATCTGTCTGTTTCTCCTTTTATGTCTGTTAATATTTGCTTTATATAGTTAGGTGTTCATATGTTGGCTGCATGAATATTTATAAATGTTGTATCTTCTTTGGAATTGACCCCTTTATCATCATTTAATGCTCTTCTTTGTTTCTTATTACCATCTTCGTTTTTAAGTCTGTTTTGTCTAACTGTAGTTAGTCCAGCTTTCTTTTGGTTTCCATTTCCATGGACTATTTTCTTCATCCCTTCCCTTTCAATATGTGTATGTTCTTGCATTTAAAATGAATCCTTGTAGGCAGCATATAGATGGGTCTTATCTGTCTTTCTTCTCTTTCTTGTCCCTTCTCCCTCCCTCTCTCTCTTTTTCTTTCTTTCAATCCATTCAGCCACTCTATATCTCTTGGTTGGAGAATTTAATCCTCTTACATTTAAAGTCGTTTTTTTTTTAATATTTTATTTATTTATTTGAGATAGATAATGTAGAGTGAAAGAGAGCATGAGCGGGAGAGGTGGTGGGGAGAAGCAGAGGGAAAGGGAGAAGCAAGCTTCCCACAGAGCAGGAAGCCCCATGGGGTCTTAATCCCAGGACCTTGGGATCATGACCTGAGCTGAAGGCAGACACTGAATTGACTGAACCACCCAGGCACCCCTAAAGTAATTATTGATAGGAATTGCTTATTGACATTTTGTTAATTATTTTCTGATTGTTTTTGTAGTTCTTCTCAGTTTCTTCTATTGCTCTCTGACTTTGGGGTTTGGTTATTTAATAGTATGCTTATATTTATCTTTTGTGTATTTACTATAACTTTCTGCTTTGTGCTTACCATGGGGCTTACATATAACAGCTTGTATCTACTAAAATCTTTTTTAAGTTGGTAACAACTTAAGTTTGACCCCATTGTAAAGCTCAACATTATTGCTCTCTCTCTTCTGACATTTGTTTTTGATGTCATATGTTATATCTTTTTACCTACATCTTATACATCCCATAAGCAAGTATCATAATCACAGTTATTTTTACTACTTTTGTCTTTTAATCTTCATACTAGCTTTATCAATGATTAATCCACTATCCTTACTATATATTTACCTTTCCAGGGAGATTTATTCTTTCATATATGTTCTTGTTACTAATTAGCACTCATTCTTTTCAGCCTAATGGAGTTTCTTTAACATTTCTGGTAAGGCCATTATTAAATTTGTAACTAAATTTAAATTACTTAATAATTATTTTTTTTAAATTTACTTAATATATAAATGTGACCAAATGGGATTGCCCTCATATTCTTTTTTTTCTTTTTAACTAATAAACATATCTTTATTTTTTCTTTCTTTCTTTTTTTTTTTTTTTTAAACATTCAGTCATTCTGTCTTCTTGCCATATTACCTCAGAGAAAGTTGTAGGTCATCTTATTTTCATGGTAAACTATTTAGCCCTTTTCTGTATTGAGAGCTACTCATTATCCAGGTCTTTAAGAACATGGTTTAATGTTAACTGGATATGTTTCTTGTACTTTTGAATTTTACCTCTGTTTTAGATTCTTTTCCTTTTATGTCAAACATGCATATATTTTCCAAAGTCTCAAAACTGCTATTCTTGGCTTGCTACATTTCTGTTCATTCAGTGGAAGAACTTTCCAAAGACCAGTGTTTATATAATTTACTTTCTTATCATCTTCTTATTCTTCAAAATTTTATAGTACAAATTTTGTCACTGTCACCCTAGTGCATTTCCTCTCTCAAATCATTAAAGTCATCGTAGTCTTCTTTTTTTTTTTTTTAATTATTAATTTTTTTTTTATTTCCAGCATAACAGTATTCATTATTTTTGCACCACACCCCGTGCTCCATGCAATCCGTGCCCTCTATAATACCCACCACCTGGTACCCCAACCTCCCACCCCCCGTCCCTTCAAAACCCTCAGATTGTTTTTCAGAGTCCATAGTCTCTCATGGTTCACCTCCCCTTCCAATTTCCCCCAACTCCCTTCTCCACTCTAAGTCCCCTTGTCCTCGTAGTCTTCTAATGGAAGATCTTTTGTAATCCTTCCTTCTTTGACTTTCTTTAACATTTATGCTTGTTGATTACCTTTTCCTTCTTCAAAACCAGTTTTAGTTTGGTTTAGGTGTAGATCTCTTCCATATGCTCTGATGATTCTTTTATTTCACATTCTGTATTGGGCCTTCTCTCTCTATAGTCTTCGAATGATGATTAATTAGGTCACTTTAGCTACTGTTTTTTGTGACATTGCCACACATATTTTTTCTATTAAATTCTGTTATGAATGAAAATGTGCATTTGTATTAACGGCTCTATATTAGTAACTTACTTTTCAAATTTAATTAATATGAAAACAAACTTTTTCTCTTCAGTATTGGATATATCTCTAGCATATTAATGTTCTCTGAATGACACCACTATTTGCCTGCTGTTATTGTTTACTTCATATATTTCAAAACCATTATGTCTCAAAGGATAGTGGGAGAGACAGAGACAAAGATGTAAATTCTGGGGTAGGTTGAAAGCAGATTAGAGTTGGAGTTGGGGAAGATGCGCATTTGATTACAGGACTTCTGAGAAATTTTATGGCACAGCTAAGAATCCATCAACTGGAAGAATAGAAGGGATAAGCATTTAGCCAACGTCTTTAGTGATTTTTGGATAAGAATTGTTCTACTTGTTAAACTCTTTCCAGACCTCTGTAAGTACCCGAATACCTATGGATTCTGCAATTATCTGACTTTCAAGCCCCTGAGAAGCCCCAGGACAGAAAGAGGTTCACAGTAGGTAGCGAGGCAGTACACTTGAGTTACACTTACAAGAAGCTGGCCTATCGTGGTTAAAAATGCTTGGAATTAGATCATTGCTAAAATAAGAAATGAATGGAAAGAATGGAAAGCAGTACATAAGAGATGTTTGGCTCAATGTGATTATCCTACATTTTAATAGACCAGGTTACTTTTTATTTGGTGAACCTGATCTCTCCTTTCCCACTTGCTTATTTTCATCAAGGAAATCTGTACTTTTAAGTGCTGTTCTCAGTTCTGCCTGTCCTAATTTTGCCTTTCCTTTAATTCCCAGCTCAGATTATCCCTCGTTGATTTTGCCCCATTAGGAAAAAGCCATTTCCTCCTCCTCTTATATCCCAGTGAGGGATCTCTGGTTGCCCTAATGAAGACAATGTTCCCAAAGACAAGAATTTTCTTTCTCTCTCTCTCTCTCTCTCTGTGTGTGTGTGTGTGCGTGTGTGTACTTTGTAGCATTTGCTTCAATCCCAACTTCTGGGTTTGGAGAAGTTTGTCATGATGACATTATATTTGCAACCAGTTATTCCATCTGAGCCTCAACTCTTTTATCTCTATAATATCCGTTAATAGTATCTGTTTTCCTGAGTTATTTCAAGCTTTAGATAATAAACTATAAGTAATGTGCTTACATCGAATGAGTGCCCTCTGAAAGTTCTCTTCCCACCCATGAAGCCACATGGCAACTGATTTTTCTTTTTATATTCCTCTGAGGTAATTCATTGTGAATATAGATGTTCACAGCTAAGCTCTTGAGGGAGAGTGATGGGTGTTTTTTTTGTTGTTGTTTGTTTGTTTAACTCATTCCCTGATTGCCACAGAGATCATACTGTAACCATGTGGGGAGGGGTGGTGTAGCCTTGGGAGAAAGCTGACGCTGAGGCAGATAGCAGAGAGCAGAATAATCTGACTGAGCGTCCTATTTCTAAAGTCTGCTCTACCTCCATGCTTTAAATTTTTTTAAATAACGCATTTCCTCATTTTTCAGGCCTGCTTGATTTGGGTTTTCTGGTTCTCAGTGTTTAAAGTACTTAAAATGACACATACTTCAATTTAGCTCTACTGTTGTTAGTATTTTCATTTATCTCAGGCTCTGCTGTTGTCCTCTTCATAGGGTCAGGTGCTGGCAGACTGTTAAACTACAGGAAACAACAGCCTCAGAGAAATATGACTCAACATGCAGGGTGGGGCAACTCAGGGCCCCTCCACTGTGCACAGCATTTGTTCCGGTTTCAGGGTTCCCCACAGCACCTGAAGCTTCCATCCCTGGAGGCGACTGCCCATATGTTCAGCTTTATTATGGACCTGCAGTTGCCAGGCATCTGCTAAACTACAATTTTGAGCGCTCGGTGGTGATTTCATTTGCATAAAAAAAGGAGACTTTTTGCCCCTTATTAAGTTAGAATGGCATTGAACCGCAGTGTAGAGCTTGCATATAGACATATTAAAAGACTCTGTAGAGCAAAGAGGATTAGAAGCTTATGTGCGCTGTTAAGAGGTGAGGAATCAGGTTAGTGTTCATGTGTGCTTATTGTTCTTTCTGGGAACAATAATGTAAACAGATTCTCCCTTCGGAGAGAAAAGAAGTTTCAATAATGGGGAATTGGCTTTGCTTCTATCTGGAGCCCTTATGTCTTCTCAACCCCAAAGAACATATCGGGGAGTCTGTAGGGTGATACTGGCAACATAGAACAGGCTACAGAGGCCACAGAGCTACAGATGTTCCCCAGTTTTACACAAGCTGATTCTTCATGGTGGTTTCCTTTCTGCAAAGCTTCCAGCTTACTCAGGAGCAACACCTGATTAGATAGCAGTGCCTGCAACATTCTAGGTTGTCCTTTCTCCCCTCGTTACTTTCTCTTGTCAGGGTAGTTGAGTTATCAAATGGTGTGTTATGTCAATACCGTTTCAAATATAAAACGCTAGTCATGCAAAGGCTAAGGGAAATTGTTTTCTAACTAACTGCAGGCGGCCTGCTCTTACAGATTAAGACCAGGTCTCTCCACAAAGCACTGAAGCAGCAAATTTAAAAGGAGGCAAATAGAACATAGACTATTTGGCATCAGAGATAAAACAGTTCATTACCTGGTTAATGTTTGCATTTTCCTGGTATAGAGCAAGCATAAAATTACAGATAACAAAGTGACATTTAATAGGCACTGGACGTTTCAAGAGAAATGTAGCTTTTAAAGAAGTTTCTCTTTTATTCCTGGAAAAATTAAGGAAAGTAGGAGGGTTTTTGTATCAGGTACAGACCTCAACAGCAAAAAATGAAGGGGAAATAAATAGAGTCTAGCTTCAATTCTATGAATTATTAATTATGGAAATCTGGCCAAGTCACTTTCTTCCTTGCGGGGACCTAATTTTCAAATTTATTATACACAAATTAAAGCACCCGTGCTCTCTACTACACAGGGTTGTGGCAGAAATAAAATCACATATGTAAAAGTGCATTAAAAACTCCAGAGCACAACAACAAAATTTAAGCCCCTCTTTCAGGTGAAGATCCAGTACATCGCACTGAGTTTGTCGTGTCCGGTGGAATAACCTGAGAGCAGCAGAGACCCAGAACATGCCCCCGAGATGGAGATCATCATACTTCACAAACATGTTATATTTAACCTAATTCGGCCTCTCAGAGTTAAGAGGTACTGTAGAAACTACCTAGTCCATCTTTGGCTGGAGGCCTGTGCCTCTCTGTCAGAGTGTTTCTGCCTGTATTTGGACACATCCCATAATGGGGAGTTCGGTACTTCCTTGAGCCCATTCTCTGCTCTCTGAAGTGAACAGTATCATTCTGTGCATAAAGCACAGGATTTTATTTTATCTTGTTATTTATTTATTTATTTATTTAAAATTAAATTTAATTTCTTCAGTGTTCCAAGATTCATTATTTATGCACCAAGGCACAGGATTTTATATAAAAAAAGTTTTAAGCCATTGCTTTGCCTCTTATTGTTTTCCTAACACTGGGCAATTTAGTTTTATTTATTTATTTATTTTAAAGATTTTATTTATTTATTTGACCGACAGAGATCACAAGTAGGCAGAGAAGCAGGCAGAGAGATAGGAGGAAGCAGGCTCGATCCCCGGACCCTGGGATCATGACCTGAGCCAAAGGCAGAGGCTTTAACCCACTGAGCCACCCAGGCGCCCCTGGGCAATTTAGTTTTAGATTCAACTACCTCTTTCATAAAGGTGTAATAATAATGTTACACATGTCATAGAGTTATATGCCTATCCAAGTCCTTTACACGTGCTAGCGATTATGCTTAAGTGAGATGTCATGTTATCTTCCTGGGTATGCTATCTTATTTACTGACTGAATATAGGTAGTGATAATGTAGTAACAAAGATGGTATGTGCCATTTAAATCATCTTAAATAAACCTTTCAGAGATGTACAGTTCATAAATGCTACCTTGAGCAAAAAAGGTTGTTACATTAGCACTGACAGAAAATAAAGGATTACATATGAACTCTCATATCCCCTTAAACATAGCTTAGTTAAATGCCACTGTACATTTTCTTTAAATTATAATGCAGCAAATGAGAAAAAAAAAGTGAACATCGGTGATCTTCAGTTTCTTATGGAATGGAGTACAGGCTAGTAATCTTTTCAGAAGAGGGATGCTAAAGTTATTTGACATGACTAGTCACAGACAGGAGTGAGCCACAGTTGTGGTAACGTAGACCATTTATCCTTGTCACACTTCCTGTCTTTTGCCTTCCTCTCCATTCTTTCTGTGATGGCACACTTCTCACCTTCCCACTTACCTTTCCATACTCACCCTAAGCAAGGAACTTCTCTTGTTCCCTTTTATAGGGGCCTCAGCTAATTTAATGAGCATCAACATCAAATTAATTTCATTTGTATGTTTAGGTAATTAACCTTCCAAAGTCTTCATTCAGTTACCTCATCTAAAAAATGGTCACAGTAACATCCCAGCTTTAAGAATGAAAGAATTAGTTAAGAATTAAATAAGAATTAAATAAGAAAATCCATATAAATCCTTCAGCATATTTTCATACGGTAAGTTTCAGTGATTTCTAGATACAATTACAATATCATAACTAAGACACAGTTATATATTATTCAAAAGTTAGATTATCAAATTAATATAGCTTTGGAGCCACAATAGCTGTATTTGAAACTTGGATTTATAAATTAGTTGTTGTGTGGCATTAGGCATTATTTCAACTTTGTGATTTTCAGCTTTTATAGGTGCAAAACAGAGAAATAATAGTACATACCCTCCAGTGTTACTGTTAGGGTTAGATGAGAAAATCCTTTTAAAGAGGTTAGCACAGTAAACACTCACAGTAAATAAATAAACACTATTTATTATCACTGTGATAGTTTGGGAACAATTCCATATTGTGTTTTATTAAAAGTAAAGTGTTTAAATAGAAAAGTCTCATTTTGTATTTTGCCTGTTACTAAGTCTGTGCCAAGAATGACATCCAGAACTATAGGGAAAAACAACAATAACAAAACATTTGCGCAGGAATTAGAAGAAAATTCATGTATCTGAACTTTCTTCTTCCTGATCCTCTTTTTCTGCTTCCAGAAAATGAAACTTAGGTTCGTATTTCCACATCAACTATTTCGCTTATCAAGGAATGATATAGATCTTACTGTATTTCTGTGGAGAGGAGATGATGAAGACAAAAATATGTCCTGATGGAATGACCACACCTTCAAACTGTATTATCTCTTAATATATGGTATTATTATAGTTTTCTTATTGATTCTTCTGTTTTCAGCTTGCTTCTTCTATCTATCCTCCTTCTGAGTGATTCAGTAGAAATGAGGTGATTTAAGTATATGATGGTTAAAGTATATGCTTTTTAACTCTTGTAGGTGGTATATAATTGGGCAAAGTATAGAGATTTTTTGCAAAGTTGAATTGGGTAGCTTAATAGTAATAATGCTAAAAAATGAGTAATAGACAACTCAGTGATTGAAGCGTAGTATCTCATACTTTATCACACAGTATCTCTTACTTCCTAACTGGATTGTAACATTTTTTTAATGCTTTAATATTTTAAATTATTTAGATAATTTGTATACTCCCTTTTTATCATAAAACAGTAAACAGGAAAACCAAAAATATATATAAAAGATATAGCTGTTTAAACATAATAAAGATTTGGGCATATTCATGTGATAGGGTATAAAAAGTTAATATTTGATTAACTTGTTCACAATCAATAAAAAATAAATATCAAATTAGTATAAATGCTGTCTATTGAGACTTATTTTTTGTTTTATCCATAGGTAGTCACTGAAAGGGAGGAGTGACTTGCAGGAGAAGAAATAGCTACTTAAAAATTATAAAACATCATAATTATTTCTATTTTTAAAAATCATTAAGTATATGCTTCATATTCACTATGATCTCTAGAGCAAAGTGTCTTTATGAATTTATGATGCTACAGTATCCAACCCACTTTTTTTTTCTTTTCTTTTTTTTGTTTGTCTGCTATTGTAAATGGAAAAGGGAGAGGTTATTGGGATGGGATTATAAATAAATGCAGAAGAATAAAAAAGAAAGTTTAATGAAGGAAAAAGCAACACGGGAAACACAATATAGCAGGTTGTCATTTTCTGGCTACCAAGCATCTGAAAATCCTTAATATTTTAGGCAATTCTTGTTATTCATTCATTTACAAATTAATTTAACAAATACATGTAGTGCTAACTATGTGAACATTGAACTGGGCATGCCATAGTGACACGATAGGCAAAGTCACTGCCTTCAGTGAATGTACACTCTGGAGGCTTATAGGAAATGAGAGGTCATCACCTGTTACAACCAAAAGAAAGATGTTTTGACTGCAAGTCCTCTCAGTCTTCCCTCTGCCACAAATACAGGCACACAGACCCTGTATAGAAAATGGGGAAGAACTTTAACCTAGCCCAGGTCAGTTCAAAATAATCATCAAGGATTTTGAATTAGCAGCTGATGAAGTTCTAGAACCTAGGTGAGGTTCGGTGGGCTGAGGTCTGGAGCCGATGACCAAGAAAGAATTCTTGAGACATCTTTGGTGCAAAATGGTGGTTTATTAAAGCCCGGGGACAGGACCCGTGGGCAGGAAGAGCTGCTGCTGCTCAGGGCCTGTGAGGAGTGGCTGGTTATATACACAGGAGTTGGGTAGGTGAGGACAAAGGGGTGTTCAGAAGGGCTATTGGGGTAGAGAAGACTATAAGGATATTGAAGGCCTGGTTACTATCAAGCCAAGGTCACTTTCCCTCTAATGAGGCACTAACATAAAGACAATTGGGAGTCTCCTGGTGGAATGTTACATTCCTGCTATCAAACGTCCTTGTGAGTGAGATTTAGGTTTAGAAGAAATTTAACTTTATTTACTTTTCTTTTTCCCTCCGCCTCCTTCGGTTTTTTTTTTTTTATGGAAGGGAGGGTGACGTTAGGGCTTGAGGAACTAGTTATGTGTCCTTGGAAATTGGGCTATTGATAAGGTAACTTCTTTGTTGTAAATCTCAAGGACATTTGTAAACCAAGGGAGACTCCTGCCTTACAGGACTGTGATCTCTGCAAGATAACCATTTGTTCTTCTTTTAGGGCAGTCAGGGGTGCCTGAGGAATGTCACACATATTACCAAGGGGAGTGGGTGGAGAGGGGGTGCAAGGCGCCAGCCCCTGCTCTGTCCTCAGCCAGCCTCCTGCTCCCTTAGCACAACTACTGATGCAAAGAAACAAGAACTCTAGCGGATCAACTCTAGTCTAATGTCAGTGACGAAGATTGCAGCACTCAACTACATGTCTACAAAATAGATCCCGTATTTCACCCATTGCAAGGGTTATCACCAAATATATGTGTAATTTACTCATGTTTCATGATTTATATATATTTTATCACATTCTTTTTTAATATTTATTTTATTTTTTTAAGATTTTTAAAATTTATTTATTTGACAGGCAGAGATCACAAGTAGGCAGAGAGGCAGGCAGATAGAGAGAGAGGTGGAAGCAGGCTCCTTGCTGAGCAGAGAGCCTGATGTGGGGCTAGATCCCGGGACCCTGGGATCATGTCCTGAGCCAAATGCAGGGGCTTTAACCCACCGAGCCACCCAGGTGCCCCTATTTTATCACATCTTAATATTATTTTTATTTAACTATATTTCCTATTTTATTTTTTTTAGATATGATGATTTTTTCACTTTTATAAGTGTCTTTGTAAATTTTCTATCTTAAAAAAATTAAGTTCTCTTCTACATACTTGAACAGTTTCCCCATCAATATTCTTCAATTAATTAAAATAATGCTTAGCAAGCATGTATGATTATCAAAAAGGCCAAAACTGATGGAATGATTGACTTATCTCACTAGGATCCCTGGTAGATATTCACTACATTAAGGTACTATTCTTAACTTGTGGGAATTAAGTGTCCTAAGTCATAATGCTTGAAATTTATGATTGTTCACCTGATTCTAAGACCCGAGTTTCTTTAAAGATTCGTAGGTCGTAAAAGAGTGATCAGTTATTCTTGAGGAATTTTTTTCCTCTGACATTACAGATACATGCTGTGAATCATGTTCTCCAAAGACTTCTGTATAACAATTGTCTCAGTTTCTGAGAACATTGCTGAGGTATAGGTGTGTATACATGTATACACACACACACACATAATTTATGATATATATTTATATATAACATACATGTATATATAATAAATACATAATGATGCATCTACAATGTATGTCATATAATGATATATATACTTATAAATGTAATATAAATATATGTAATTATGAACATATGTATATATTTAAAATTAAATACAAAATGTAGAAAAGACTTACAAATTCCCTGAGCAGACAAAACCATTTGCACCACATAAGCAAATATAAATCGAGGTTATAGCCACATGTGGCTCTAAAGAAGAATGAAAAGAAAAACAGACTAAACACAGATTTCTGAATATTATATCTCATTGTTTATTTTAGTTGGCTCCAATAGAATGACTTCAGGAGTTTCACTGTAAGTCAGATGAATCAATGTGAGTTATCCAAAATTCAATTAGAATATAATAATTACTTACATTGATAGTAGATATATGAGGAAATGTCGTATTTTCATGACATTCAAAGGTCTTTGTCATTAGATTGAAACTAAACCTTAGGGGTCCTTTATCCTTTTAAGGGTTGTTAAAGACAAATGGGTAAATACAGGCACACATTTCAAGAACAACAGATTATGAAATTTCATTCCACTGGTCTACCTAGGTAGGAATTATGTGCTTTGTAATTAGATAATCACCCTTTGACTGTTGTAGCTGAAGATACAATAATTATTTCTAAAATAGCTCATTGAGAATATTCAGTATGCATGTCTGCAGCTCCAGGTCTCACACTCAACTGGAACCTGATTGTGGGTAACTTCAATTAATGGGGATAATGTCTGTGTTCTTCCTGGATGCGCAAACTCATTTAAAATGGGATGCTTTGTGAAACACTTGAAGGTGTTTCTTTAATATTGTAAAGTGGAACTTCCTAGAAAGTGATTTTTAAAATATACTATACTATTAAACAGAAGAAAAATAATTTTCTTGCTGAATTTAGTAGCTTAAAGAACTCCTTTCTTAAAACTGTAGCTTTAATAAATTGAACACGAATTGCCTAAGCCAAAAGCAAACTTCTGAATATTCTAAAATAAAGCTAACTTGAGGTTAGGATCTGTATCCCTAACGGTTTTCTTGAGTTGGTCAGACTTGTAAGGGACAATATTAGAACACTCATGACAGAAGTTTAGGCCTAAAGTGAGAGCATATTCATGTTTCACATAATTGCATTTAAAGTTCACCATTAGAGTGAGGGATCTTAATGCTCTAGTACAGGTGTTGGCATTCCACAGTCTGCAGGTCAAATCTGGCCCACCTTGGTGTTTTTACTCTACAGAAATACTTTTCTAAGTCTAAAAAGAAAGAAAATTAACCTAGGGTGCCTGAGTGGCTCAGTCAAGCCTCTGATGCTTGGTTTTGGCTCCAGACGTGATCTCGGGGTTGTGAGAAGGAACTCCCCTGCTTGAGACTGTCTCCTTTTCCCTTTTCCCCTCCCCCTTCTGCCCCATGTTCTCTCCCTCTCTCTCTATTCGCTCCCTCTAAAAATCAATCTTCAAAAAAAAAAAAAGGGAAAAAATTACCTTGAAAACAAAAAGAATAATGACCAATATTAAGAATTTGGAGTCACTTATATTAATTATTTGTATTTTAGAAAATTCTGAATTTCTGTTCTGAGAGTGATGAAATTCATAAGTGATTAAATTATGTGATGTATATGCTAATATTAATACTAGTTAATATTAATACCAATATTATTAATTAATGATTTCTCACTTAGTAACATGGAAAAGTATATGGCTTCTTTTTTTTTTTTAAAGTATATGGCTTTATTTATTCATTTGACAGAGAGAGACACAGTGAAAGAGGGAACACAAGCAAGGGGAGTGGGAGAGGGAGAAGCAGGTTTCCTGCTGAGCAAGGAACCTGATGCAGGGCCCAATTCCAGAACCCTGGGATTGTGACCCTAGCCAAAGACAGACACTTAACTGAGGCACCCAGGTGCCCCTAAGTATAAGGCTGTTAAGTGAAAGTATTACGAATAGTTGGATAACTAATTTGTTATCTTTGTGTTAAGAAAAAACTAAAATAATATTCTCAATGTAACAGATATCTAGTTGATTATTTTTCTTCTTTCTCCTTTGTGAATTATGTCTACTTGTACAATGGATATGCCTAATATTAATATTTATAATGGTAACATGTATTTTTTTGTGTACACAGTATTTAAGTATGTCTATGTGTGATATATATATATATATATATATATCCTCACTCCCACCTTATTGCTAACCTTTGTCAATGTCCACCAAAGACCACCAGAAACAAGTGTTAAAATATGTTTTTTAAGTGTATACAGTATTTCAGTAGATATACTTGAATTTATGTATATATATACCTTCCATTCCTACCTTATTGGTAACCTTTGTCATTGTCCACTAAAGATTAGCAGAAGCACAGCAGCAGTCAGACAAATTTGGGTTTATTTCTTGTTCTAGGAAACGAGACTGAAAACCTTGGGAAAATATGGGTGTTCAGTCAGAGGATATGCTGGGTAGGGAGGTGGGGGGAGGAGGATTTTGCAGTATTTGGGCTTATGTTAGGAGTTTTTGCTAGATTGAGTCGTGGATGAAAGTGGGAGTTATTTCATGATTAATTTAGTAATTTTTATATAAGAGGCAGAAAAAAGGAGAGGGGGTTAAAGTTGTAATGGATAAAGAAACAGTCATTAATGTTAGGAGAAGATGTTTCATCATTTTTGTGGTTTGCACTGAGTTCTAGTTTTTGTCTGTTAAGATGTTGTTATAAAATGGTTTTGTTTTTGTCTTGTTCATTATGGATTCAGTGACTAATTATTTTTGTGTATGTTCACTGTTTAAGTGGGAACACTGTAGCCTGCTAGTACTAGTTGTGAAAGCTATTTTTTTTTTTTTTTCATTTTCACATTCTATATTGTGGAGGAATTGTTTTCAAAGTGTAGCATCAGTATCATCTGTGAACTTGTTAGCAGTGTGAATTCCCAAACCCACTCCAGGCTGCTGGATCAGAAACTGGAGGTGGAGCCAAGCAATCTTTGTATTAACAGACCCTCTGGTCCAGGTGATTCTGATGTTAGCTAATGTTTGAGAACACCAGGTGAAATTGTTTTCTGTCCTGACTTCATGTCAGAATCATCTGGGGAGGGGGTCTTTAAAATCATACTAATGGCCAGGACCAATGCCTGCCCAATTACAATTAGAATCTCCAGTCTGGGCCTAGAGTTTGTTGATTTTTTTGAGTTCTTTGGCTATTTATATGTGCAGCTAGATTGGAGAAGCTCTGTTCTAGTGTATTTGGGAAATGAAAAAATGATCTATTTTTTTCCTTTCTTCATTCATTCACAATGTTATTCTTTTTCTTTGGAGAATAATTTTTAAATACCAGTTAAAGTTAAAAATGCACATAACATACAACTGAGCAATTCTGGTTTGAAGTGTAGCCCATAGAAAACGTCTAACATGTGCACAAAGTAATCTCAATAAAGTTTATTTTATCACTGTTGGCAATAGGAGAGGGTGTAAATATGAGACAACCTACAGCTGAGGGATGGATAAATTATATTTATAAAATGCTATACCACCCTTGTATTTAAAGTAAACTATATAAACTGTATCAGTGTGAGTGAATATAGTCATGAGTAAATATAGCAACCTGAAAAATATTACATACAATTTTAGTAAATCTTAAAAATGTACTGAAAATTGCTACATCTTATGTTAGGAACAATGTATTGTATGGTAAAAAATGTAAAGGAGACCACAGGAATGATTTGTAGAACTTCAACCAAGGAGTTACTCCTGTGGGAAGTAAGATGGGGATAGAATTCTGGGAAATATTGGTAGTATTTCATTTCTCTAAGGAATAAGTGAAGGAAATATAACGAAGTAAATTTTAAAATGAGGCTGGAGACTTCCACTTGGTATTCTGGGACTCTTCCTTCAATCCAGTGCTTGACATAACCCAACTGGCCTCATTTCCTTCAAAGCCTCATCTATTAGTTCTGCCTGGACTATGAAGCTGTGTGTTTAACAGTAATTTTGGAAATAATCTGATGGAATTTCAAGAAAAAAAAAACACAAATAAAATTGGAAGCTGTGAATGTTGGATATGAAGCTGTGAATGTTGGATATGACTGTTTCTGGACTCCAAGATCAGACCAAAAAAAAAAAAAAAAGATAGGAACTTAATGGATATCGTAATCGGTAACCCTCAGTATATTACCTAGATTCCTCCTATTTCCTTTCTCTGAGAGCCTCTACCCTCACTCCACTTTCTTGTAGGACAGTGTCCTTATATCCATAGGAAGAGGTCTCACCCAAGACGACTGTCTTGCAACCATGCCTAGAGCCATTCAACTGAGCACCATAATCCACATAGCAGGGTTGAAGTGGGCATAGTGCTTCAGATCAAGGGGGCAGCTTTGGATGACAGGTTCAGAGTGGGCTTTGCTGTATTATGTTCAGCAGTCTGGCTTTACTCCCGGCATCCTGTGAAGATGTATATATTAATTTCTTCATTGGATTTTTAGTCTCTTATGGAAAACTGTTGGGTTACAAATATGCAGTCATTCACACACATATACAAACCCAAGGTAAAAGATAATTACTGGGTGCCTGGGTGGCTCAGTCGCTTAAGCATCTGCTTTCAGCTTGGGTCATGATCCCAGGGTCCTGGGATTGAGTCCAGCAGCTGGCTGTCTGCTCAGTAGGGAGCTGCTTCTCCCTCTTTCTGCACCTCCCCCTGCTCCTCTCTCTCTCTCTCTCTCATTCTCTCTCTTTCAGTTAAATAAATAGAATATTTAAAAAATAATTATTAGTCTTGGTGATACTGTAGCTAAATTTATGTTAATGAGAGTAAACCTTTCTGCAAGAGATAATAGACTTAAAAACTTGCCCTGCCTATGATGTGAATAGCATTTTACATTATTATGCAGAAAAATTTCATTGATATTTTCTTATTCTTCTTTCTCCCTCCATGCAGTGAAACCTAACCAGGCTAAAAGTCATGCCCCATAACTGTACCATCTACCCACAATTGCTCGCATTTTTAATATAAAGACAAGAGGAGTGTTAAAATATGTATTTTCTCTCCTTAACTTCAACCAGATAATATTTTGAGGATTTTTGTTTCCCATATTCACTAATCTATCTAATTGGTAGGAAAGTAGATTAAAATTTTATTTTTTCAAGTTTTGCAGTAAACCCAAAACAAATCGCATCTAAAGGACTTTGTTGAATTTATTTATAGCCAGGATTCTTTAAATTAAATCAGTGAAGATTGAACATATAGTATTATTGGTTTTCTATTTGTAAAGGACTATAAATTATGTAAAATACATATTCCTAAACTGGATCATATAACTAACTGGTTTCTAGTTTATGCTATTAGGAGATAGATTAAATAGTCTAATAAAATATTCTAGGGACACCTGAGTGGCTCAGTTGGTTAAGCATCTGCCTTTGGCTTGGGTCATTATCCCAGAACCCTAGGATTGAGCCCTGTATCAGGTTCTGCTCACTCAGCAAGGAGTCTGCTTCTCCCTCTGTCTCTCCCCGGCTTGTGTCCTCTGTCTCTCAAATAAAATCTTTTTTAAAATATTCTATATACCTGCTTCTAGGAGACTAAGAATCTGACAGTTTTGTAAGCAGCAGGCTATGGAGAAACTAAGATGCTTGGGAGTGCTAGATGATTTGCCCTTAGTCTGAAGTTACTACCAACAGAGTTTAAAAGTATGTTAGTTCATGAACAGTAAGTTCTAAACTACATCATGTTACTCAAGATGCACATACCATCATGGATCCCTAATCTACAGTGGAAAAGCCTGCCAACTACTAATGAATAAATTCTTAAGGTATTCTATTTAATTTACTATAACAGTTTGTGTACAGTCACTGTATTTATTACCCAAACAATGGGAACATTTTTTTAAACAGTTCTGAATTCTACAAGATGAAAATTTAAATATTTTATATGCTTTTCTAACTCAGTGTGTTTAAAACTTGCAAGAGGGCCAGTCAGCAAACAGGCAATATCTGAACATGAGTAAGATACTCATCAGTGAAAAAGGAATAAATACTCATTATTATTGCTTCATTTAAAGAAAAATGAAGTATATAGGGGTTAACTTTCTTAGTATAAATGGGAATTGTTTGCCTATCCATCTGCCAGGGCTTTTTCTTTCCTGCATTAGCTCGGTGTTACACTGTAAACTGAAGTTGGCAACCACTTGGTTTTCAAGAGGAATTCTGGTATTGAATCAAGTCTTTGCCCTAGCTATTTGATTTTGGGATATTGATCCTAAGAAATTAAAACTAAAAGTTATTAGCTCAATAATCAGCCATTGTTTAGGTATTAAAAGATCCAACAAAGATGGTTTGTATCCTAACAGTCATTAAATATGTAAATACATGAGCATGGACTTAAATAAAGCAAGATATGAAACTCTAAAAAAAAAAAATATTTTTTTCATTTTCCAGTAGTTGCCTTATAATATTTTTAATTAAGAGGAAATATGTTAACATGACTATGGAAGAATTATGAATGATTTTTATTTCCTTTTTAAAAATATACTATATTTTTCAACATTTTTACAATAATTATATATCTTGCATTATCAGTGAAAATAAATGTTGTGAAAGTAATTCATAGGAGGTCCAATCACAGGTTTAAGTGTATTCGCTTATTTATTTAAAATTCATTTTTGGTCTCTATCTGTATATCATTCATCTTGCCTGTAAGATAGAATGATAACATATGGTTCTACAAGGAGTTCATAGACTGAAGGTGTGGTAGACTCATAAAAAAGACTGATCTAGCGTGCATAGGTATCTATCTCTGTTTTTGTAATCTCCTCTATCCCTATCTCTATTATAGCTATTTTATAAAGAGCAAGATAACTATCTTTTCTTAAATATCTTTTGAATAAAGTATTCTAGATTAGTGGATATCTGATGTGGGTTTTCAAGAATGAATAAGAACTAGCCAAGCACAGGAAACACAGGGATGCCTGAAAAACCATAAGGGTTGGTGGGGGTGGGGGATCGTGAGGGGAGTCGGGAGAGATTGGGGAGAAAATAACGGGAAGACAAGAAATACTTAATCCACTCAGTCACATGAAGATTCTTTGCATTGTCAAGATACTGTCTCTTCTTCTTTAGGTCTAGAAACTATCTCTTTGTGTTCTTTATTGTCCAATGTGTTATTCCTGACTAGTTTCACTTCTCCTATCATGAGTAAATAGTAGCAACACTTTCTACTTCAACAGCATGGCTTTTTTTCCCCCTACTGAAACAACATAAATCTTGTCTCTGCCAATCTGTAAAACCATTTATTTCATGGAAGTTATATCATTAGTCATGATACTGTATCATCCATCAAACCACCAATGAATAGTGGCTTCCAAAGACTCATACCGTTGTTGTTATTCTGCTTAGTTGATGATAACTACATACATGAGTCTTGCTACAGCAATATGTGAACAATAATTTGTTTTCTGGTCATTTTAAATCCATCCATTGGTCATCATGATGTCTTATAGAGGTAAGACTATGTCTTCTCTTGAACTCTTCAGGGTTTCATCAGTGAATTCTTAGAATATAGTCTCTTTCAAAGCTGATGTCATCCTTATATTTCTATATACTGCAACCAGTGGGGAAGGTAGGAAAGGTGTTGGTGTAGAATAAGAAGAATGGTATCATTCATGTAGTGTGGCCAATGACTGACATGGGATAGAGAGCCTGGGTAGGGTGGGTAGGCATAGGATGAATGATTTTTGATGCTACTCCTGCCACCTTTATGTGCTCTAGACTGGAGGTGTCACCAGGTTGGGAACATGAGTAGGAGAGATCTGAGTCATGGGCCTGTACACACAGTTAAGCCCAGGGGTCATTATTGACCATCCATAGCTTCTAAGCCCTAGGGCCCTGAACTCACCTGTGTCCAGTGTGAGTAAGAATCACCAAAATCAGTATGTCAGCACCATTCTGGTAGCCTAATCTCATCCAGTCCCAAGTAAGACATCACACCTATCACTGGGAGCTATCATTTTGAGCACGAGGGCCACAGATGACTCCAGAGGCATGACTTTGAAAGCACTTTGGGGTTATCTGATTGACTGTACATGGTGAGGGGTGTAGAAGGAGAGGGAAGAGGCAAGTATAGAGCTGAAGGGGAGAAGCACTGGGGCTTAGATGGACAATAGAATCCAAAGAATAGAACAGTTTCTCCATGCTTGCTGGATGGCAGTATTGGCTCTGGTTAGTCCCAACCACCAGACAAGGGGTTAACAATTTTGAAGAAAGACTTCAAACACAGGCCTTTGAGGCATAAGACCAGAGCAGGGGCCTCGCTTGTCCATCTAAGGGTGGCAGTAACCACTGGAATAGATCAGATGGGTAGTGATGTGGGCCCCACATCATATCAAAAAGGTATAATTTTATAGTTTCCATATGAAATTAGAGAGTTGGAAAAGTATGATTAGACTTTATTTTCTTTTGTTGTTGTTGTTGTTGTTTTTGTTTTTAGACTTTGTTTTCTACATTAGGTAAATTTTATTTGAGGAGCCATTAGCCTGGGTAGAAGGAACATTTTCATTTGGTTGGAAAGATAAGATCATACACTATTAGGTAATTGTGTGATTTAATTTTGTCAGATCACTTATTATTATATGCATGTGCAAACTAGTCACCCAGGGATCATGCTAAAATACAGAATCTAATTTAGTAGGTCTTTGTGGGGTCTGAAATTCTTTATTTCTAACAAGTTTCTAGATGATGCTAATTTTGCCAATTGAAAACTGTATTTTGAGTAGCAGTGTGCTACACTATGGTTCTAAATTATTGGGTCAAAGGCCTCCTAATTCCTCTTAGAAGAACATAATCATATAAGAGGAATTAACATATTGCATCCTTTCTCTGGGCAGTTTCCAAACTGTCATCTATCTTTCTTTGTCTCAGGGACTCACTGACAATAGAAGCAGTCATCCTAAAAACCATGTCTAACAATGGCTCTTCTTTCAGTCTAAGCATTACTGTGAAGTTGTTTTAGTTATCTATTACTATAAAAGAAGCCATCCCAAAAGTTAGTGTCTTAAAACAGCAGTTTATTATCCTTCATGATTCTATAGGTTGATTGGTTTGTTCAGCAGGGGTACTGCAGTAGCTATAGTCATCCGGAGGCTCTAGTGGGTTTCTCAGCTAGAGTTTTTAGTCAGGGCCAAGGTTTTCCTCTGCGTGGCTACTTGGGCTACTTCACAGCCTGGCAGCTGGATTTCAAGAAGTATTCTAGAGCAGACATTCCAAAGAGGAGAAAGCACAAAGTTATCAGGTCAGTTAGGGGCTAGGCTCAGAACTGGCATAAGGTCACTTTTTTGTCTCTTTTTCTAAGAAAAAAATATGTCAAAACAGTCACAGTAGTGAGAGGGCAGTTATGTAAAACTTGAAATCTCTGAAGCCTGGTTCATTGAAGAATCACCAAAGTAACAGTCCAGCATAGATGTTTAGAGAAATGAATGTAGTTACTGAGAAGTTGAATGAGTTTAATCTTAGTTAATTGTCATTTCCCTTCTAGCATTCATTTTCTTTTTATCTATCAACTATTTGCTCATTGGAAAGCAAACTCTGATTTTCTTATTTGAAAGTAGACATAGAAAACAGCAGAAAAGAATGAATGAAAAGAAAAATAATGTTACGGAAGTGGGAGAACACAAATACCCACACAGACATAGATATACACTCAAAATCCAAAATAAAACTCAGGACTGTCCTTGTTCTATTCCGGTTGTGAAAAGTATTCTACATATTTTACTGTAATACTTAATATACTATAATTTTTTGGATCTGAAACTTTAATGGTTGTAGTGTTCTCTTGATTGAAATTATTGAAGAGCCCATTCACTTGACTTTCTATATATAGATCTTGACTAGGTGAAACCCTAAATTTTATGTAGCAGTCTTTCACACAATCCTTAGGTCCACTGTGACTTAGGAGAATTAAAACTTAAATAAAGTTGAGATGTAATTTCTGGAACATTTCCTAACCCAAATGAATTCTAAGACCCAAATAAAATTCCATAGAAACAATATGTCCTGAGGCAGGAGCAATATTAAACTAAACTTCTTCTAAAGAAATAACATTGCAAAATTGATATCAGTTGCAAGAGATGAGAGAAATAAAATCCCACCTACTAAATCTGTGACAAGAAAAAGAATTTAGGCAACTGATTTCTTCCCTGTGCTTAAATGTACTTAAACTCTTGGATACACATATAGTGAAGAGGGGAAAAAAAAAAAAAAAAGCTTTGAAAAGCTTTGAAGCAACATTTATCTAAATGGGTTTTTAGTTTCAATACTTGATTTATACCCAGAATAAGCATAGCACATGACCTTAAGTAGCTGCCTTGGGAATGGTATAAAATACAATTTCACTTATTGTGGAAGAGCAATTTAGGTTTTAATGGCTATCACATTTCCTTCCTTTAAAAATATACTCTTTAATTGTGGAAAAGGAAAAAAAAATCTCTGTGGTGCCTATAATAGTTAAATGTGCTTGTCTCCATTTCTATTCTGAGAGGGATAGCTTTCCAATTACATAGTTTTTTTTTTAAATGAACTTTTATTTTGGAATAGTTTTTGATTTTCAGAAAATGGCAAAGGTAGTACAGAGATGTCCTATATACCCCTTGTCCAATTTTCTGCATTGTTTACATCTTACGTTGTCATAGTACATTTTCAAAACTAAGAAACTGACCTTGGTACATTGTCTTTGACTAAACTACAGTTCTAATTTCAGTTTCATCAGTTCTGCCATTAATATTCTCTTCTTGTTCCAGGACCCAGTCTAGAGTACCATACTGCATCTAGTCTCCTCTGGTCAGTGACACTTTCTTACGCTTTCCTGTTTTTTTGTGGGTTTTTTTTGGTGTTTTTGTTTGTTTGTTTGTTTGTTTTTGTTTTTTGTTTTTTAGAGGACTTGAATGATGAGACTAGTACCAAGTATCCTGTAAAACATCCTCCAGTCTGATTTTTGGTGTTTTTCTGATGATTAGGCTGAGTTTATGGGTTAATGAGCAGAGGCAAAATGCCTTCTTATCACATCATATCATATCATGTTATATCATATCAAGGGGGTACATGATCCCCAGACATCACTGAGGATATTAAGTTTTATCACTTGCTTAAGGTAGTGTTTGCTAGGTTTCTTCAGTGTAAAGTAATTTTTTTCTCCCCTTTCCTATTCTGTTCTTTGGAAGCAAATTACTAAGTCAAGCCCACCCTAGAGTGTGTGTATTACAAGCTCTACCCCCTGGAAGTGGGAATATCTGCATATATTAAGTGGATTCTTCTGTAAGAAAGATTCATCTGTTCTCTACCATTTATTTACTCATTTATTTATGTCAGTATGGACTCATGTATATTTATTTTATACTTTGTGTTGTAATTTAATACTGTGATATCTTTTGCTGCTCAAATTGTTCCAACTTTAGCCACTGGGAGTTCTCTACAGTTAGATCCTTTGTCTCTATAACATGTCCCATTCCTTTGCATTTGGAGTATGTCCTTAATTTCTGGTACTGTAAGATGCTCAAAGCTCATCTTGTATTTTGCCTGTCCAGCCCTAGAACCAGTAATTTTTCTAAGGAACTTGGTTTCTTTTATTAAGGAATGGTATTTAGAAGCTAAGTTTAGGGCACTGGGTATACTTGTTGCTGATTGCAGTATCTTTGGTCTTGTTTTCTGAAGAGATATATTTCAAGCTAGGCCAAGTTTTTAGGTCTTGTCTGCAAACAAACTATAAATATATATGTAGATGTAATAACCTATGTGAAGAATGTATCTGTAATTGTTTTGCTGTCTATCAATCTTATTAAGCTGAACATTTGTTTATTCTGATGATCCTGACTCTAATTTAGTACGACATGGTTTATTATCACCTTTTTAAATTATATATAATTTCTCTCTCTGAAGATGAGAAACTTAGCTAAATATACTTTATTTAAAATTTTTGATTTTAAATTTTGCCTGCATTTAATCTTTTTTGGCACCACCTGCGAGTGGGACATAAGAACATATATAGAACATAAGATTCTTATATAGAACATAAGATTCATTAATAAGACACATTTATCCTTTGAAAAAAGGTCTTTAATTTGAAATATTTTACATTAATATAACTACCAGCTGTGCTTTGCATGCAAGGGAATAGTGTAGCAAGAGTCTAAAAATAATTCTGAGTGAATAATCAGACTTAATAAAATTATCCTCATGTGAACTGCAGTTATTGGAAGCTCTATATCAGTGGCCCTCAGTCTCAGCTGCACATAGGAATCACCTGGGAATTAAAAAAAAATGCTGATGCATGGTTCTCACCTGCAAAGATTCTGATTTAATTTGTCTGGGGTTAAGAATGAGGCTAGGGAACTTTAAAAACTCCCTAGGTGATTTTGATACACAGCCGAGGTTGAGCCAAGGTTCAGAACCTCTGCTGTACTTGGCTAAGTTAATGCTGACTGCAGTATCTTATGTTCTGTCTTGTTTTCTGAATAAATATATTTCAAGCTAGGTCAACTGTGCAACAGTAACATATGTTTGAGTTTAGACAGCAGGGCACATTCTGTTGTATACTAGGTGTGGCCACTGAGGCACAGTTGTAGCTGTTACAGAAGGACTATCAAATGTATGTGGTGATCTGTGAGGAGTGGTGTAATATGTTGCCTTTTTATTTTAATTCTGAAACACAGGGAAGACACTAAAAAGCTTCATAATAAGGTCCTTCAGAAATTATATTTCCATAAAACTATGACCTGCAGATCTGAGTCTATGCCCATCTCAATCCGAAAAGCTCCCAAGTAATTTGAAATATTCCCTTTTCTTTCTTTCTTTTCCTTTTTTTAAAAAGACTTATTTATTTATTTGACACAGAGAGAGAGCGAGAGAGGGAACACAAGCAGGGGAGTGAGAGAAGGAGAGGTAGGCTGCTCACTGAGCAGGGAGCCTGATGTGGGGCTCAATCCCAGGATCTTAGGATCACAACCTTAGCCAAAGGCAGACAGATGCTTGACTGAGCCACCCAGGTGTCCCAGAAGTATCCCCTTTTCACCAAAAACATGGGCACCATTCAATAGCTGGAAGCCTGAATTTCCCACTCCTCTTCACCCATTTTGCCTTTCCGCCAGTACCCTTCCCTCTGGTAACTATCAGTTTGTTCTCTGTATTTGTAGGTCTTATTCTGCTTTTTTGTTTGTTTATTCATTTGCTTTATTGTTTAGATTCCACATATGAGTGAAATCATATGATATTTGTCATATCAGTCTGACTTATTCATTTAGCATAATACCCTCAAGGTCCGCATATGTTGTTGCAAATGGCAAGATCTCTGATGGCTGTGTCATAGTCAAATATGTGTGTATGTGACATGCACACATCTTTATCCATTCATCTATTGCTGGACACTGAGTTGCTTCCATATGTTAGCTACTGTAAATAATACTGCAATAAACATAGTGGTGCATATATCTTTTTAAATTTGAGGTTTTGTTTTCTTTGGAATTATTGGATCATATGGTATTTCTATTTTTAATTTTTTGAAGAATTTCTATATTGTTTTCCACAGTGGCTGCACCAATTGACATTCCAACTAACAGTGCACAAGAGTTTCTTTTTCTCCATGTCCTGCCAACACAAGTTATTTTTCTTTTCAATTTTAGCCATTTTGACAGTTATAAGGTGATATCTCATTTAAAAAGTACAGCATAGAGAATATAGTCAATGATATTGCAATAGCATTGTATGGTGACAGATGGTAGCGACACTTGTGGTAAACATAACAACGTACAGAGATGTTGAATCACCATGTTATACATCTGAAACTAATGTAACATTGTGTGCCAACAATACTCACATAAAAAGTTAAAAAAAAATAAAAGAGCCATGTAGCATATGAGACTATGTGACAGATACATATAATTATAAAACAAGGCCAACTGTAGTAAATACACAAAAAAGTATGGCTTCAAAGCATATGGGACAAATCTAGGAGAAGATGGTACTTTTAAAGGGTGAAATTTATAGTATGTGAATTATATCTCAATGAATCTATTATTAGTAATACATTAAAGATGTATTAAAATATGATTAAAAATTGTTGGACAGCATGCCACTTTTGAGTATATATCCAAAATAATTGAAAACAGGATCTCAAAGAGATCTGTGCACTCCAGTGTTCATTGCAGCAGTCTTCACAGTAGCCAAGCTAGGGAAATAATCCACATGTCCATCAACAGATGAATGAATAAAGAATATATGGTATATTCATCCAACAGAATATTATTCTGCCTTAAAAAAAGAAGGAAATTCTGTCATATGTGACAACAGATAAACTTGGTAGATACTATGCTACGTGATATAAACCAGAAGGACAAATGATTCCACTTATATGAGGTATCTAAAATAATCTAACTCATAGAAGCAAAGAATAGAATAGTGGTGGCAGAAGTCGGGGGAAGGGAAAATGGGGAATTCAATTAGTATAAAGTTTCAGTTATACAAGATGAATAAGTTGTTGAGATCTCTTGTGCAACTTTGTGCCTGTAGTTAACAATACCGTATTGTGGACTTAAAAATTTATTGAGGATAGATCCCATGTTAAGTGTTCTTAAAATGACAAGAAGAAAGAGACTCAAGAAAACTTTTGGAGGTGATGGACATGTCTAATACTTTGACTGCAGTGATGTTTTCATGAGTGTATGCAATGTTAAAAATCATCAAATTGTATACATTAAATAGGTGCAGTTTTTCCTATGTCAATTATACCTCAAAAAGCTGTTAAAGATCTTATTTATTTATTTGACAGGCAGAGATCACAAGTAGGAAGAGAGGCAGGCAGAGAGAGGCGGAAGCAGGCTCTGTGCTGAGCAGAGAGCCTGATGTGGGGCTCGATCCCAGGACCCTGGGATCATGACCCAAGCTGAAGGCAGAGGCTTTAACCCATTGAGCCACCCAGGTGCCCCCTCAATAAAGCTGTTAAAATGCACACTTGAAAAAGCAAAAACAAACAAAAAACCCTGAAAAAACAGAAAGCAAAAACACAGATATCATGCCCCAGTGTTACAGACTGAATTGTTTCCTCCAAATTTATGTGTTGAGTTCTAACCTCGAACACGACTGCATTTGGAGATAGGTTGTGTAAGGAGGTATTTAAGGCTAGCTGAGGTGGTAAGGGTGGAGCCCTAATCTATAGGACTACTTTTTAAGAAGAAGAGATACCTTCAAGTGCCCATACATGGAGGAAAGGCTGTTTAAGACACACAGTAAGAGACTCTTAATCTCAGGAAACTGAACGTTGCTGGAGGGGAGGGGGGTGGGAGGGATGGGGTGGCTGGTGACGGACACTGGGGAGGGTACATGCAATGGTGAGTGCTGTGAATTGTGTAAGATTGATAAATCACAGAACTGTACCCTTGAAATAATAACATTCATTATATGTAAATTAAAAAAAAAAAATAGTAAGAAGGTGGACGTCTGTAGGTCAAGGAGAGAGGCCTTACCAGAAACCAACTCAGCCAGCACTTTGATCTTAGATTCCTAACCCTCAGAACTGTGAAAAAACAAGATTTTGTTGTTTACATCGCCCAGTCTGTAACATCCTGTTATTGTGGTCCTAGCAGACTAATACTCCAAGCAATTTCACTTCCCAGTATATAATTGGTAGATAATGTCTGCATGTATTTCAAGAAGCGTTTAAAAATTTTCATGGTAGCTTTATTCAAAATAGACCCAAACCAGAAACATTCCAAATATCTAGCGGTAGGTGTACAGGTCAGTGAGTTTAACATAGACACACAGGCATGTAACCCACACCTTTATCACATTATAGATCATTTTGACCACACTGGAAATTCCCTTCATGTGCTTTCCTAATTAATGCCTCACACTCATAAAACCTCACTTTTAATTTTTTTTACTACAGATTACTTTCAACTGTTGTAGATCATAATATAAATAATAAAAACATGGAGACCAGAGCTACTTGGGAGTTTGCCAGAAAAAAACAAAGGCTTCTAGTGTTTCAGTAATAGTTTAACTAAAAAATCCAATAATATTTTGATCAAACATAGTCTATATATAAATACTTAATTGTACAAATCTAACTAAACAAATAAAATTAATACTTTTCCATAGTTTATAGTTCAGGGCATATCCTTACCTGTGTAGGTATTTATCATGGATTATCATATAAATCTTAGACATGCCTTCACAATTCATTTTGAATTAAAATAATGCATCATTCTAACGTGAACCAGTGATTTACAGCAGAGAATACAAAGTATTTGGAGTTGATTTATTCTGTTTAATAATATTCTCCTGTATGTGTGTGGTTAACACTTTCTGTGTTTTCAAATGTTCATTTGGGACAACTATGGATATCTATAAAGTGTGAACTCAGGATATTTTAATCACTTATTTTGAAGGCATTGATGTATCAGTGGATTTACTCTGGTCCTTACAAAATAGAAGAAAAATGATGCAGTACTCGAGTGCACATTTTTCCCAGCTCACTTATTTTTTACAAGGTATGCTTTCAGTGCTTTAAAGGGCTTTTAAATTTAACCAGTGTTCATCTAAATAGGTAATCCTAACAGTAAATACTAATAAAATTACAAATTTAGAAATAATAAATACAATAAAAACACAAGAAGAGAATGATCTCAGGAGCTGTTGCCCTTCAGCCTTAGCCTCCAAGAAAAACATATGGATTAGATCTAAACATAACCCACAGCCTGAATATGTCCTTATGTCCTGAATATGTCCTGAATATACTTATGTCCAGATAAAACATATGCTGATACAGAGCTGTGAAGTTAATCCCAGCCTGATCAGCTGAATTGCAGTCAATCTGCTGACCCATGAATGTGAGACTTTGAGTCTAGTGGTTATGCAGCAGAACTAACATGATATTATACCTAATTAAGCATCAGTTATCAAGTGGGAGATATGGAAGTGAAATAGAACATGATTCCTTTTTTTTTTTTTTAGATTTTTATTTATTTATTTATTTATTTATTTGTCAGAGAGACAGTGAGCGAGAGTGAGCACAGGCAGACAGAAAGGCAGGCAGAGTCAGAGGGAGAAGCAGGCTCCCTGCGGAGCAAGGAGCCTGATGTGGGACTCGATCCCAGGACGCTGGGATCATGACCTGAGCCGAAGGCAGCCACTTAACCAACTGAGCCACCCAGGCGTCCCTGATTCCTTTTTTTCACAAATGTTTATAATTTCTTGGAGAGTGAAATGGAAAATACTGGAAACCGTGGTGAGGAAAACCAAGGTTATTGATAAACCCAAGTTATTAATGAGCCCAATATTAGTTGGGTGAGGATAGAATTGTTTATTTGGTGGGCCAAAATTCACCAGTAAAAGTTCTTGGAAAACTAAATAGATAGGGAGTCGTAGTTGTATATGCTGTATAACTAAAACACCCTAAAACTTGGTTGCTCAAAACTACAATTTCTTATCTTTGATATTTATGTTTGTTAATGTGGCCTGGCTGAACAGTTCTTATTTCTGTCTCTCATGTGGTGGTAATTGGCTATCAGCTGGGGCCATTCATCATCTGAAGCCTTAGCATTGCTGGATGCGTGAAAGACATGGTAGGTACTTGATGCTGGTTCTAAGCTGGGATTTCAGTTGTGCTGTCCAGTGTAGCCCCTCCACATGGTCTCTTCATGTCCTTTGGGCACCCCACAGCATAGTGTGGCTGGATTCTGATGGAAAGTGTCTCTGGAGCAAACATTTCAAGAGACCCAGGCAGATACTGCAAAGCTTTCTGTGACTAACCTCAGAATTTCTAGAAGGTTGCTATTACTACATCCTTATCATCAAGCAAGTTACTAAGATCAGCTCAGATTCAAGGTGAAGGGATAGATTCTAACTCCTCATGTGGGAAGCAGCACCGTACAAATAGGAGGGGAGAAATTGAGGTTGGCTATCTTTGGAACCTATTTACCACAGAACTTTATTTGATTTAATTTGGATAAACAGCTTTATCTCTAGAGTATCCATATAATTTGTCATCCACATCACTGCATGTTTAAGAGTAAAAGGAACACGAAATATGAATATATTGGAACTTCTCTTAAGAACTGGGATTTCTGTGAGTGTTGTTACTAGGCTGTTATGTGTCAGCCTTAGCTAATCCTATTTTTTTTTTTTATTTCCAGCATAACAGTATTCATTATTTTTGCACCACACCCCGTGCTCCATGCAATCCGTGCCCTCTATAATACCCACCACCTGGTACCCCAACCTCCCACCCCCCGTCCCTTCAAAACCCTCAGATTGTTTTTCAAGTCCATAGTCTCTCATGGTTCACCTCCCCTTCCAATTTCCCCCAACTCCCTTCTCCACTCTAAGTCCCCATGTCCTCCATGCTATTTGTTATGCTCCACAAATCAGCCTTAGCTAATCCTATATCCTGCTTTGTTAACACTGGGGCTGTGAGTCTGCGAATCCCACTTCTCCTTCCCCTGCTGGATCTCTCTTAGGGTCTGCCACCAGAAGGCAGTTGAGAGATGCCCAAAGGCAGAAGAAAGAAAGGAAGAAGAAACTTGCTCCTTACTCTTCCCATTAATGTTGTCTCCGCAGTCTCAGTACAGGCAGTAGGTTTCAGTTCCCAAGTTTGATTTATCTGTATTTCCCTAACCAATTTCAGATTTATCAACATCGGCAGGTGACACCTCCTTTTCTGAGACAGGAAAATCCTATAGCTCTAGGTTCTCTTCCTTGTGTTCTCTCTGCTCTAGAGGTATATAGTAAGTCCTCCAGTTTCTGTTTAACCAATTCCTTACATAACATTCACTGCCAAAAAATGTGTGGTTTCTGTTTTCCTATTTTTCTGACTTGACTGACACTACTATCTTATATACCTGACTTCTTTACTGACTTGAATAGATCATATTAATCCCGAAGCTTTCCAGATAATCAGAATGATACTGTCTATATACTAGACACTGGACACTGATGGATAAAAGAGAAAAACACAATTCTAGGAACATTTATAGATTTCTTGGACTGAACTTGGAATCACTGAAAAACTACATGACAAGGGTTGGTTTCAAAGAAATAAATTCTGTTACTGCTGTAATATAATTCATGTACTTACTATTAAATATTGAAAAATGCCCCTGGGAATATAGTTTATTATACACACACACACACACACACATATATATGTATATATATACAGCAAAGTGTGGGGGGGTGGGGAGGTAGAGATACAGTGGCTGGGTTATGGACATTGGGGAGGGTTTGTGCTATGGTGAGTGCTGTGAAATGTGTGCTGATTCACACATGTGAATGATGATTCACAGACCTGTACCGCTGGGGCAAATAATACATTACATGTTAATTAAAAAAAGAAGAATGGAGGAGACACCCCACAGGTCTATCCTCAGGAGACTGCAATTAAAGATGGACACACTGGTGTAGGTGACTGTCAGAGGAGACACAGACAAGATAAATGGGACCCTGATGCAGCCAACCAACTTTTCTTTATGCAGAATCCAAACACCCAAGGAAGAAAAGCTCAGTCAGCAGATGTTTAAAAATACAGTTACTGTCCCTGATATGAGGAAGTGGTGCTGCAACATAGGGGCTTAAGTGGGTAGGAGAAGAATCAATGACACAAGATGGGATTGGGAGGGAGACAAACCATAAGTGACTCTTAATCTCACAAAACAAACTGAGGGTTGCTGGGGGGAGGGGGGTTGGGAGAAGGGGAGTGGGGTTATGGACATTGGGGAGGGTATGTGCTATGGTGAGAGCTGTGAAGTGTGTAAACCTGGTGATTCACAGACCTGTACCCCTGGGGATAAAAATATATGTTTATAAAAAATAAAAAATAAAAAAAAAATACAGTTACTGGAAGAATAACAGGCACAGTCGTAAATTCAAATTTTCCAGTGTTTAATCCTTTTACCCCATCCTCCACCTACCTATGCCACAAATATTTGCTTACTGAAATACCCACTAACTTCTGAAACCCTGCCCACTCTTGTGCTCTCATTCTAAATGAGGACTTGATCTACATCTTACAGGATTGAATGAATCAACCAGATTACCCCAATCCCAAACCACACTCTTTCAATGATGGTTAAATGTGTAAAAGTAGACAATGCATTTCTTAATTATTTTGGCTGCATCGTAATTAAGTTGGTCTTCACCCAAGCCCACGGACAAAGAGCAGCCAGGCACTCTGGTGCTCGAGCATGGGGTGGTGGCAGCCGGTCCTTGTTCTTGTTCCACAGTAGAAAGTGAGGTCCAACCTTGCCTTGGACTGACGGATCTGGGCCTGCTCATACAGCTTTCCCCATCCCTAACCACTCAACTCCCTCTTACCAGGAAAAGGAGAAGACAGAGAATGCCTAAACTACGTCCTACTAGTCTTTCAAGCTGGACAATTAGCTATATATACTCCATTCTTCATCACTTACACCCCTTGTACAAAGGAGTATGACATTTCCCAACACAGCTTTGCTTCAAGCCAATGAAAGAACTAAGAACATGATTAAAAGCTGTATAAAGGCTAAGCTAAAAAAAAAAATACAGCAAACTGATTATATTATAAAGTAACATTCACTGATTAATATGTATGTAAACATGGCACTCTGCTATAGTGTGTGTTTGAAATCATTTTTGTTCTTCTATTATTCACATATGGTTAGGGATATTTAGCACAGTATATTGATGTATGATCTATAAGAGAATCAGAATGCATCAGTGTGAATCCCAAGAATAGCAAGCAGAAACAAAATTGGTACATAGGCTTTAGGAATCTATATTCCGCTTGGAATCTCTCAGTAGATAATTTCAGTTATTCAAACCCACACATGCCTAAGCAATGGATATATTCTCCTGTAAAGCTGATTATTTGTAGAGAAGCAAGGAAAGATCTAAGTGGAACTTTTCATGTTACCAATTAAGAAACACCTAAAAAATTGGATTTATGTATATACTTGTTGAAAAACACTAGATATGCAATACCTTTTCTATTCTTTTAAAATTTTTAGTAGTGCATCTGTTTTGCCTAGTGCAAAATCCATAATTATAACAGTAGAATTTTTTTTCAAATTTTTATTTAAAAAAAATAAAATTTTTATTTTGACATTATCTTTTTTTGTTTTGTTTTATCTTTTCTCAGTAGAACAAGAAAACATGCTGACACAGGTAACTGCATGATTCCTTTCATCAGGCCACTTAGAGTTCATGCCATCTCTCTCTCTCCTTTGAGGGAGCCAGCAGGACTGCAGATACAAAACAAACATGTGTTTTGATGGTTCTTTTATGGAAAGTGCTATGCATCTTTGATATTAGATTTGTTTATTTAAAAGCATTTTAAATTGATATTGTCAGAGGTCTTGCTGTTGGAGTCTGCTACTTAATTATGCTGTTGCAGCAGGACCTACCTATATTCCATAACAGATTACATCAGCAGGAGGCATAGCAGCTTAATTTTAAAAAATAGAACCTAATGATTTTGTTTTTTTCAGTCAGCAGGTGGGGGGTTCCCTATAGATACACAAACCTGTGTCTGCAAAGATGCACGTGATTTGTCACTCTATGGTTATAAACCTTTGGGAATATAAGCATAGATTTGAGGGATACAAATAATATAGAGGGGTGGAGAAAAGGTATCTTGGGCAAAGAAAAGAAAGTAAGTGTTTGGAAGGAGGGAAAATAAAAGGTCTCTGAAAGGATGTTCAGCATTTGGAAGCTGGTTATTTAAAAAAATGTCCATATTAGCATGCCCTCTTTACTGTTGTTGTTCTCGAGATGGATCATTTGCATGTGTGCCCTTTTAATGTGGGTTAATTATGAATGAGAGCAAAGTAACTGAAATTGAAAAATTGTTTATCAAACTTTAGTAAAATAATATTAGAGATGACTTTTTTGACTAATATTTATCATTTGTGTCTTACATAATTATAGCAACCAAAGGACCACAATATATTTACTACTCAACCCTAATTAAAAATCTGTATTCGTTGGTAATTCAGAAAGCTTTTAGAATCTTGTAGGTTGGTACAGTTCTCCAGAATGAGTTAGGGGCATCTGGGTGGCTCAGTTGGTTGAGTGTCTGACTCTTGGTTTCAGCGCAGGTCATGATCTCAGCCTCAGGAGATGGAGCCCTGCCTTGAGCCACTCCTCATAACCACTTCAGGCTTTGCATTCAGCGGGCAGTCTGCTTGAGATTCTCCCTATCCCTCTGCCCCTACTCTGTGCATGCCCTCTTTCTCTCTCTCAAATAAATAAATCTTAAAAAAAAAAAGTTTCCTCAGTCAAAGTGAAGGTTAGAAAGAGATAGATAACGGAGAGGACAGATTTAGGGGGGCATAAGCCCTTCCCTCCAAGATTTACACCATCCTCACCCAAGAGGTACTCCGGAAACATCACTAATCATAGCTTCAGTCATAAAAAAAAAAAAAAAAAAAAAAAAAAACAAAGTAACTTAGAAAACTGAGGGCTTCATGAAAACACTGTAAGAACATATCTACAAAGACTATCTCTTTGTAGTAAAGTACTTTCAGATACAATAATTGGTTAATTGTTCCCACAGGTGTTTTGTTTGTAATTTCTGTTCAGTTGGCTCTCGTAGAGGAAACAGCTTTCCTGTTTCTTAGGAACTGGTTGAGCCACATAAACTAAACACTCCAATAACACTAAGAAGGCCACTTCCTTGGAGAATCGCATTTAAACAAGTTTAGTTTAAATTTTCCTTCTAAAGACACCTTTTTTGTGTTCTTTGAAATATATATAACTACATACACTCGTCTTCCTTTCCTCCTCTTCTCTACCGCCACATACAACATTTTTGTCCCATATGGTATTCTTTATACTTATCCTGTTGTTTTCCTTTACAACCTATTTTCTTAAACTGTATAGGGGAGATGCTACTGCTTCTTCCTTTGGTCATATTTTTGTGTTATTAAGTCCATGTAGAAGTGGTGAGAATGTGAAATAAACCTCTAATTTGGGGGATTTTTTTAAATACAATTTGCTACTATATTTGGGAGATGTGTCTGATTTTATCCAAGATTTAGATCACTCTAGAATTACATTGTGTTTAAGCACTGTCTCTCTGTGGAAAGGAATAAATGATATTGAAAGAAAGTAAATGAATTTCAGTTGTGCTTTTAGAGGAATGTTTAGTAAATACATATTCCAAGTACAGTATAAATATCTCAACATGTTCTCTCAATAATTTGAGTGGTTTAAAATGGAAATAAAATGAAATTATAAGTTATTTTTTCTATCTGTAAGCCTTTGGCCTTAACTATGTCTTCTCTTCTCCAAAAATAAGTCAATCTTTAAGAATTATTTTTAAATTGTTGTGACAAAATTTAAATGAGGGTCATTTATCCATATTTTACTAAAATATGGGGATAAGAGAACAATAAATGAGAATAGGATTTAGGTTACCAGGTGTTAAAATGTAGCCAATGAAATGAACTTCATGTAAAGTACAAAGAAGTCCCATTGCCTTGTGGAAAATTCCAGCTCTCCGCAGGTGTGCATTTTCTCATGCTGTGCTGAAAATATTCAGAAGATGGTGTCTGTTTCTCTATCTTTGGTCTTATCACCAGCTTTCTGTACTGTGTAACTTTGGAAACTGTCCCCAGTAATCTAAATTTTGATATATCTCTGGAACGCCATCAGTTTCATTATTCTACATCTCACTACACATATGAAAATTCAATATGAAAAAAATCAGAAAGAAAAAGACTCCCAGAATTTTAACAAAAATTCCTGATGTGTGATCTTGTTTTGTTTTTTTTTTTTCCTCTTTGGTGGTGGTGGGGGTAAGACTACAATATTTAAATGTGCCTGTCAGAATTTGAATTTTAATGCTTCTTTGTATAATAAAAAATGTTAGAATACAACAAATGATATATCTCCATTTCCATATCTAAGTAAATATTATTATGAAAAGTTGCTTCTCCAATAAGTTAGCTGGTTCAATATAATTATGTTAGAAATGCTATCTGTTAGAACCATAATAGCGAGTCATATATAATTTATGAAGAGCCCTATGATGTTTTCAAAAGAAATAACAAAATTTTACAAAAGTAAAATATATAACCCCCCCAAATTTTACTTAAAATAATACTATCATTTTAAGGAGAGAATCAAATGGAAAAAAATGTTTCTGTTTGTGGATTATGATATTTAGTTTTATGTGTGAAATTTGCTAGTCTATAGTACTTACTTATTCAGTCAAATATGTGTTGCTATGAAGGTATTTTGAAGATGTGGTAAATATCTACGATCAGTTGAGTTTAAGTAAAAGAGATTTTTCTTGCAAATATGGATGGGCCTCATCTAATCAGCTGAAAAGCCTTATGAGCAAAACTGAGGTTCTTCCTGTGGGAAAAAGAAATCTCCCTCAAGGTGCAGTATGAACTTCCTGTCTAAGAGTTCCAGGATGTCAGCATGCCTTGCAAGTTTTGTAAGGCAATCCCTGAGTATAAGGACATTTCCTTGAAGCCATACACGTATAAGTATGTGTGTGTGTATTTTTATATATGCTACTTGTTCTGTTTCTCTGGAGAACCTTGACTGATTTGATACAGGGATGCTTGGTAGTGTGAAAATATTAATCTACTAAAGTTAAATTATTCCTGCTAAATGATTATGAAATATGATTAAATTTGATAAAAGTTTACCTGACAAAATATCAAAAAAGTGAATATGTAAATGGACACTGGCCAGAGTATGTATGACAATATATGATCTATAACTTCTGTAGCAACTAGCCAAGAAAGCCAAACTACAGCTCGTAGCAGTTAGTCCAGAATGGACAGGACTTGTTCAGTGATTATCAACTTAGTCCCTGTTTCCAACACAGAACCAACAAGATAGAGTGAAATATTTCTGAAATCAATCACCTGAGATACCCTACTTCTAATTAGCCCCCTCTCAGCTTCCCCATATGAGCAACCTAGAATCAGAACATAACTTGAAGCCTTTCTCCCTCCCTCCCCACCTTTCTCTCTCTTTCCCAGTTTCTCTCTCCCTCTCTCTCTCTCCCCACCCCTACCACTCTCAAGCTTTCCCACACTTCTGCCAGCCTTTGAGTTTCTGCCAAATCTAATTCATGGTGGCTGACTCCCTTGATAATAGCAAACTCTGGATAAATTGCCTCCACTTATTCTCATTTGGTTGGTCTTTGTTTTTTTTTCCACAGTTTTCCTGGCGGTTCTATGGAGATAGAGTTTAAATTGCCCATTGCTATGGTTTCCAGTCTTCAACCAGGTATGATATTCAGAGGCCTCTTGTGCCTTCTTGCTCATGGTTTATGGATGCCTATGTGTTAAGTCAGCACCAGATCAAAGCTCTGCTCTCCTTGGACTGAATTCCTCAGCTATTTATTCTCAGTTTGGTACTCAGATTTTGTTTCAATTTTTTTTAGCATCCATGGTAGAAACAGGCAATTTTTTTTTTTGTCATCCCTTTATGTTCTTTTGTGCTTCTCTTTCTGTATTGTGCTGCCTAGCAAGAGTTGCTTGTGATAAGGAGAATCACAGGTTGAATCTCAAATAAAAAGGAAGCAGAGGCCTTATAAGCCTATTGTTGGAGCTAGCCTTACAAGACTAGTGAATTTGTGGTTCTTATCAAACATTTATCTATTTGAACAAACTTTGCTGCGGGTCAGCAAGAAACCTGGACAAGTTTATCCTTACTCCTGAAATTTTTATCCTGAGATCAGTGAGAGGTTTCCATTGGTTGTGGAGGTGCAATTGCTAGGTCTGTGTTCAGAGGTGGCCTGCCAGTCAGATTGGAAGACCAAGATGTAAAGTATACAAGTGTTGCTTTAGAGTTACCTTTGTTACCTTTCATGGGGTTATCTAAATCTAAATCCTATGCTCTTCCGGGGAAAGCTCCTACTTCTTACGTTCTTGTGTACTCTCCTTACAATCCTAATTATTGTTTCAGTCTCTACAAGTGACATAATGTCAACAAAAATGATTTTTGAGGAATGTTTAATCTGAATAAAATTGTTTATTTGAGAGTCTCCTTAGAGAAGAAAGTGAGTAAGATGTTTCAGGCCAGATGGACAGCATTATTTATTAGTATATAGGGTTCTCCAAACAAAATTCTAATTCAAAAAATTGCTTCATTAGAAATAATCCTTGGCTAAAGCTAAGGAGCAATTTGAAAAACCTACTTCAGCAGAAATGAACTGGACTCATTTCCTAGTAAATCCTCCTCCCAAAATTAAGTCATATTAGACTATAACTCAAAATCCAGACAGTCCATACTAATATAAATAAGTGAATAAATAAGTAATCAAAGGGAATAGACTAGTACCTTTATTCAGTTTAATTCCAATTATTTTATGTAGAAACTCTATCCACAAAAAGGTGGAACATGATGCCGCAACCCTTAAATCTGGGCGGTGCTTCATGACTTGCTTCCAAAGAGTACAGTATGGAAAGGGGGAAGGAAAGTTTAATTTTATAATGGAAAAACCTGTTAAGCACTACCCTAGCCAGGTGATCAAGGTCAACGTTAACAGTGGTGAATCACATTGGTAGAATGTTCCCTTGATATAATATCATGAAAATAACATCTTACCTCTGTGGTCTTTCTCCCTCAAAAATCTATCCCCAGTCTGATCATGAGAAAAATCAGTCAGCAAAACCCAACTGAGGGACAGTCTATAAAGTAGGTGACCAGTACTCCTTAAAACTGTCAAGCTCATTGAAAACAAGAATAGTCTGGGAAATTGTCATAGTTAGGAGGAGTTTCAGGAGGTTTGACAAATGAAAGTAACATAATATCCTGGATGGGATACTTTGATAGAAAGTAGACATTAGTAAATATAAGGAAATATGAATACATTGTGGACTTTTATGTAATAATAGTATATCAGTAATGATCCTTTAGGTGTGACAAATATCCCATACTAATGTAAGAAGGTAACAATGGGCAAACTGGGTAGGGAGTATATGGGAACTCTATATGCTCTCCTCAACTTTTCTGTCAATATAAAAATGAGTTTCTAATATAAAAATGTTAGTCTAAAGCAGTTGGAGTATGCTTTTTGTGAATTTCATTTTAAAAAATCAAACATTTAAAAAATTTTCATATAACTATGGGTAAACTCAAGCCCGATTCCCTTTGCAGGGCATGGGAGTTACACAGACTTTGAAAGAATATATAATTTAAACTAGAGCCAAAATTATATTTGTATATTTGCTCACGGGACTCTGAAAAATATTTATTTTGGGGCTACTTAAATTCAGCTATTTCCATATTATTGGCTATGGATTACTTACATTTTCTGATCTCTCAATGAAATATGGTCAGATTCACAAGAAGATTATAATCATAGTATTGGCTGGGTGAAATACTGCTGTTTGATGAAATGGAAATGAAAGTTTTTATTTTGAAAATACTATGTCCATTTTATTCTCACTTTGCCTTATAGGGAGCTTTAAAAAGTAGTTTAAGTTTCTTTAGTCATGAGAATGAGATTAAGAGCGTTTATCACGTAGACTTACCTGTAATTCTTAGGTCTTTGGTAAATCTTTCATGGGAACAGGATGACTCTTAACATCTAAAACAATGAGTTAAGATTTGAAACATTTGAATGTTACTAATCTGTGAAAGCTATAGTTTGGTTAGCGCTTACCTGCTTTTAATATTAAAAAAATAATAGATGGCAATCACAGAAATTTCATAACTGAGTTCTAATATAATACTCTACTAGGCTGAAATTAAATAAGGTGAGTATTGAGAACCCCAATATCACATAATGAGTTCTTTTTAACTAATGATGATATTACATGAATTTTTAGGGTAATACTACAATACCATGGAAAAAACAATGTCCGGAATCCGGCATTATTAGGTATTATTAGGTAGCAATAATAGCACAGAAACTGGATCTTTATTCATAGACTGTGTTTAGACTATAATTATATTCAATATAAAGTATGTTATAATATAGTCCTTGCCTTTAAGAAACTTATTGTGGGGAGGAGGAGTCAAGATGGCGGAGAAGTAGCAGGCTGAGACTGCTTCAGCTAGCCGGAGATCAGCTAGATAGCTTGTCTAAAGATTGCAAACACCTGAAAATCCATCGGCAGATCGAAGAGAAGAAGAACAGCAATTCTGGAAACAGAAAAACAACCACTTTCTGAAAGGTAGGACCGGCGGAGAAGTGAATCCAAAGCGACGGGAAGATAGACCCCGGGGGGAGGGGCTGGCTCCCGACAAGCGGCGGAGCAACGGTGCACAAAATCAGGACTTTTAAAAGTCTGTTCCGCTGAGGGACATCGCTCCAGAGGCTAAACCGGGGCGAAGCCCACGCGGGGTCAGCGTGGCCTCAGGTCCCGCAGGGTCACAGAAGGAGCAGGGGTGTCTGAGTGTCGCAGACCTTGCGGGTATTGGAACGGGAAAGCCGGCTACAGAGACAGAGCCGACAGTAAGCTCACAGCTCGGTGTTACCTTGAACTGGTCGCAGGCTCGGAGAGCTCGGAGCGCGGCCGGAGGTCAGGCAGACGGGAGTAACTGGGCGCTGTTCTCTGAGGGCGCACTGAGGAGTGCGGCCCTGGGCTCTCGGCTCCTCCGGGCCAGAGACCAGGAGGCCGCCATTTGTATTCCTGTCCTCCGGAACTCTACGGAAAGCGCTCAGGGAACAAAAGCTCCTGAAAGCAAACCCGAGCGGATTACTCACCCCAGCCCCGGGTAAGGGCGGTGTAATTCCGCCTGGGGCAAAGACACTTGAGAATCACTACAGCAGGCCCCTCCCCCAGAAGATCAACAAGAAATCCAGCCGAGACCAAGTTCATCTACCAAGGAGTGCGGTTTCAATACCAAGGAGAGCAGCAGAATTCCAGAGGAGGAGAAAGCCAAGCAAGGAACTCATGGCTTTTTCCCTGTGATTTTTTTTTAGTCTTGCAGTTAATTTAATTTTTTTCTTTTTCATTTTTTGTTTTTTTTTTTTTTTTCTCGCCTTCGGGTAAAATTTTTTTTTTTTAACTGTTACCTTTTTCTTTTTTAACGATTTTTTACTAGTTTATCTAATATATATATTTTTTCTTTTTTACATTTTTCTTAGGTGTTTTCCTTTTTTTTTTAATTCTTCTCTTTTCTTTTTTCTTTTTTCTTTTTTCTTTTTTTTTCTTTCTTCCTTTTTGAACCTCTTTTTATCCCCTTCTCCCCCCTCACGATTTTGGATCTCTTCTAATTTGGTTAAAGCATTTTTTCCTGGGGTTGTTGCCACCCTTTTAGTATTTTACTTGCCCCTTCATATACTCTTATCTGGACAAAATGACAAGACGGAAAAATTCAACACAAAAATAAGAACAAGAGGCAGTACCGAAGGCTAGGGACCTAATCAATACAGACATTGGTAATATGTCAGATCTAGAGTTCAGAATGACAATTCTCAAGGTTCTAGCCAGGCTCGAAAAAGGCATGGAAGATATTAGAGAAACCCTCTCGAGAGATATAAAAGCCCTTTCTGGAGAAATAAAAGAACTAAAATCTAACCAGGTTGAAATCAAAAAAGCTATTAATGAAGTGCAATCAAAAATGGAGGCTCTCAATGCTAGGATAAATGAGGCAGAAGAAAGAATTAGTGATATAGAAGACCAAATGACAGAGAATAAAGAAGCTGAGCAAAAGAGGGACAAACAGCTACTGGACCATGAGGGGAGAATTCGAGAGATAAGTGACACCATAAGACGAAACAACATTAGAATAATTGGGATTCCAGAAGAAGAAGAAAGAGAGAGGGGAGCAGAAGGTATACTGGAGAGAATTATTGGGGAGAATTTCCCCAATATGGCAAAGGGAACTAGCATCAAAATTCAGGAGGTTCAGAGAATGCCCCTCAAAATCAATAGGAATAGGCCCACACCCCGTCACCTAATAGTAAAATTTACAAGTCTCAGTGACAAAGAGAAAATCCTGAAAGCAGCCCGGGAAAAGAAGTCTGTAACATACAATGGTAAAAATATTAGATTGGCAGCTGACTTATCCACAGAGACCTGGCAGGCCAGAAAGAGCTGGCATGATATTTTCAGAGCACTAAACGAGAAAAACATGCAGCCAAGAATACTATATCCAGCTAGGCTATCATTGAAAATAGAAGGAGAGATTAAAAGCTTCCAGGACAAACAAAAACTGAAAGAATTTGCAAATACCAAACCAGCTCTACAGGAAATATTGAAAGGGGTCCTCTAAGCAAAGAGAGAGCCTACAAGTGGTAGATCAGAAAGGAACATAGACCATATACAGTAACAGTCACCTTACAGGCAATACAATGGCACTAAATTCATATCTCTCAATAGTTACCCTGAATGTTAATGGGCTAAATGCCCCTGTCAAAAGACACAGGGTATCAGAATGGATAAAAAAACAAAACCCATCTATATGTTGCCTCCAAGAAACTCATTTTAAGCCCGAAGACACCTCCAGATTTAAAGTGAGGGGGTGGAAAAGAATTTACCATGCTAATGGACATCAGAAGAAAGCAGGAGTGGCAATCCTTATATCAGATCAATTAGATTTTAAGCCAAAGACTATAATAAGAGTTGAGGAAGGACACTATATCATACTCAAAGGGTCTGTCCAACAAGAAGATTTAACAATTTTAAATATTTATGCCCCCAACGTGGGAGCAGCCAACTATATAAACCAATTAATAACAAAATCAAAGAAACACATCAACAATAATACAATAATAGTAGGGGACTTTAACACTCCCCTCACTGAAATGGACAGATCATCCAAGCAAAAGATCAGCAAGGAAATAAAGGCCTTAAACGACACACTGGACCAGATGGACATCACAGATATATTCAGAATATTTCATCCCAAAGCAACAGAATACACATTCTTCTCTAGTGCACATGGAACATTCTCCAGAATAGATCACATCCTCGGTCCTAAATCAGGACTCAACCGGTATCAAAAGATTGGGATCATTCCCTGCATATTTTCAGACCACAATGCTCTAAAGCTAGAACTCAACCACAAAAGGAAGTTTGGAAAGAACCCAAATACATGGAGACTAAACAGCATCCTTCTAAAGAATGAATGGGTCAACCGGGAAATTAAAGAAGAATTGAAAAAAATCATGGAAACAAATGATAATGAAAATACAACGGTTCAAAATCTGTGGGACACAACAAAGGCAGTCCTGAGAGGAAAATATATAGCAGTACAAGCCTTTCTCAAGAAACAAGAAAGGTCTCAGGTACACAACCTAACCCTACACCTAAAGGAGCTGGAGAAAGAACAAGAAAGAAACCCTAAGCCCAGCAGGAGAAGAGAAATCATAAAGATCAGAGCAGAAATCAATGAAATAGAAAACAAAAAAACAATAGAACAAATCAACGAAACTAGGAGCTGGTTCTTTGAAAGAATTAATAAAATTGATAAACCCCTGGCCCGACTTATCAAAAATAAAAGAGAAAGGACCCAAATAAATAAAATCATGAATGAAAGAGGAGAGATCACAACTAACACCAAAGAAATACAAACTATTATAAGAACATACTATGAGCAACTCTACGCCAATAAATTTGACAATCTGGAAGAAATGGATGCATTCCTAGAAACATATAAACTACCACAACTGAACCAGGAAGAAATAGAAAGCCTGAACAGACCCATAACCAGTAAGGAGATTGAAACAGTCATTACAAATCTCCAAACAAACAAAAGCCCAGGGCCAGACGGCTTCCCGGGGGAATTCTACCAAACATTTAAAGAAGAACTAATTCCTATTCTCCTGAAACTGTTCCAAAAAATAGAAATGGAAGGAAAACTTCCAAACTCATTTTATGAGGCCAGCATCACCTTGATCCTAAAACCAGACAAGGATCCCACCAAAAAAGAGAGCTATAGACCGATATCCTTGATGAACACAGATGCGAAAATACTCAACAAAATACTAGCCAATAGGATTCAACAGTACATTAAAAAGATTATTCACCACGACCAAGTGGGATTTATTCCAGGGCTGCAAGGTTGGTTCAACATCCGCAAATCAGTCAATGTGATACAACACATCAATAAAAGAAAGAACAAGAACCATATGATACTCTCAATAGATGCTGAAAAAGCATTTGACAAAGTACAGCATCCCTTCCTGATCAAAACTCTTCAAAGTGTAGGGATAGAGGGCACATACCTCAATATCATCAAAGCCATCTATGAAAAACCCACCGCAAATATCATTCTCAATGGAGAAAAACTGAAAGCTTTTCCGCTAAGGTCAGGAACACGGCAGGGATGTCCATTATCACCACTGCTATTCAACATAGTACTAGAGGTCCTAGCCTCAGCAATCAGACAACAAAAGGAAATTAAAGGCATCCAAATCGGCAAAGAAGAAGTCAAATTATCACTCTTCGCAAATGATATGATACTATATGTGGAAAACCCAAAAGACTCCACTCCAAAACTGCTAGAACTTATACAGGAGTTCAGTAAAGTGTCAGGATATAAAATCAATGCACAGAAATCAGTTGCATTTCTCTACACCAACAGCAAGACAGAAGAAAGAGAAATTAAGGAGTCAATCCCATTTACAATTGCACCCAAAACCATAAGATACCTAGGAATAAACCTAACCAAAGAGACACAGAATCTATACTCAGAAAACTATAAAGTACTCATGAAAGAAATTGAGGAAGACACAAAGAAATGGAAAAATGTTCCATGCTCCTGGATTGGAAGAATAAATATTGTGAAAATGTCTATGCTACCTAAAGCAATCTACACATTTAATGCAATTCCTATCAAAGTACCATCCATCTTTTTCAAAGAAATGGAACAAATAATGCTAAAATTTATATGGAACCAGAAAAGACCTCGAATAGCCAAAGGGATATTGAAAAAGAAAGCCAACGTTGGTGGCATCACAATTCCGGACTTCAAGCTCTATTACAAAGCTGTCGTCATCAAGACAGCATGGTACTGGCACAAAAACAGACACATAGATCAATGGAACAGAATAGAGAGCCCAGAAATAGACCGTCAACTCTATGGTCAACTAATCTTCGACAAAGCAGGAAAGAATGTCCAATGGAAAAAAGACAGCCTCTTCAATAAATGGTGCTGGGAAAATTGGACAGCCACATGCAGAAAAATGAAATTGGACCATTTCCTTACACCACACACAAAAATAGACTCAAAATGGATGAAGGACCTCAATGTGCGAAAGGAATCCATCAAAATCCTTGAGGAGAACACAGGCAGCAACCTCTTTGACCTCAACCGCAGCAACATCTTCCTAGGAACAACGCAAAAGGCAAGGGAAGCAAGGGCAAAAATGAACTATTGGGATTTCATCAAGATCAAAAGCTTTTGCACAGCAAAGGAAACAGTTAACAAAATCAAAAGACAACTGACAGAATGGGAGAAGATATTTGCAAACGACATATCAGATAAAGGACTAGTGTCCAGAATCTATAAAGAACTTAGCAAACTCAACACCCAAAGAACAAATAATCCAATCAAGAAATGGGCAGAGGACATGAACAGACATTTCTGCAAAGAAGACATCCAGATGGCCAACAGACACATGAAAAAGTGCTCCATATCACTCGGCATCAGGGAAATACAAATCAAAACCACAATGAGATATCACCTCACACCAGTCAGAATGGCTAAAATAAACAAGTCAGGAAATGACAGATGCTGGCGAGGATGCGGAGAAAGGGGAACCCTCCTACACTGTTGGTGGGAATGCAAGCTGGTGCAGCCACTCTGGAAAACAGCATGGAGGTTCCTCAAAATGTTGAAAATAGAACTGCCCTATGACCCAGCAATTGCACTACTGGGTATTTACCCTAAGGATACAAACGTAGTGATCCAAAGGGGCACATGCACCCGAATGTTTATAGCAGCCATGTCCACAATAGCCAAACTATGGAAAGAACCTAGATGTCCATCAACAGATGAATGGATCAAGAAGATGTGGTATATATACACAATGGAATACTATGCAGCCATCAAAAGAAATGAAATCTTGCCATTTGCGACAACATGGATGGAACTAGAGCGTATCATGCTTAGCGAAATAAGTCAAGCAGAGAAAGACAACTATCATATGATCTCCTTGATATGAGGACGTGGTGATGCAACATGGGGGCTTAAGTGGGTAGGAGAAGAATAAATGAAACAAGATGGGATTGGGAGGGAGACAAACCATAAGTGACTTTTAATCTCACAAAACAAACTGAGGGTTGCTGGGGGGAGGGGGTTTGGGAGAAGGGGGTGGGATTATGGACATTGGGGAGCGTATGTGCTTTGGTGAGTGCTGTGAAGTGTGTAAACCTGGTGATTCACACCTGTACCCCTGGGGATAGAGTATTATGCCCCCATCAGAAAGGATGAATACCCAACTTTTGTAGCAACATGGACGGGACTGGAAGAGATTATGCTGAGTGAAATAAGTCAAGCAGAGAGAGTCAATTATCATATGGTTTCACTTATTTGTGGAGCATAACAAATAGCATGGAGGACATGGGGACTTAGAGTGGAGAAGGTAGTTGGGGGAAATTGGAAGGGGAGGTGAACCATGAGAGACTATGGACTCTGAAAAACAATCTGAGGGTTTTGAAGGGACGGGGTGGGTGGGAGGTTGGGGTACCAGGTGGTGGGTATTATAGAGGGCACGGATTGCATGGAGCACGGGGTGTGGTGCAAAAATAATGAATACTGTTATGCTGGAAATAAAAAAAAAAAAAAAGAAACTTATTGTGGGAGAAGGCAGCAAAGTTAAAAGAGCCATGCAAAACCTTATATGACAGAACTCTGATAAGGGAAACACTGGGTCCCAGGGAAATATCTTAAGGAGGATCCTTAACTCAGATTGAGTTAGGAATTGAGATAGGATTTGGTTCCTAGGAATGCCTCAGCCCAGTCTTAAAGAACAATCAGAATTTAGGTAGAGACTGACAAGTTGATCTTTACGGATAGAACATATATAAAAACGTGAGGCAGGAACAGAACACTTCTTGGTAAAAATTGCAGTAGTTCATTGTGCCCGAGGCAGTTGTTAGAATTTAGGCTAAAGAAGCAAGTGGCAGTCGAATTTAACCAAGTCATTAACAATGTACAAGTAATTTGTGGAAACTTACTTCATATTCGTTATTGGTATAATGCCAGCAGGTATTTTTGTAATTTCATTATACTATGAAAATCTGTGTGATTGCTGAAATAGGAAACATTGATAACTTCAAAATAATGGTTAATTTGGATGTAGTTTTTTATTCAAGTATAATCAATATACAGTGTTATGTTAGTTTCAGTTATATAATATATAACTGATCAACAATTCTATATATTACTCGGTGCTCATCATGGTAAATGTATCCCTAATCCCCTTCACCTATTTCACCCATCCCACCACCCACCTACCTCTGGTAACCATTAGTTGTGTTCTCCACATTTAAGAGTCTGTTTTTTGGTTTGTTTTTTATCTCCTTTATCCTTTGCTCATTTGTTTCTTAAATTCCACATGTGCAAAACCATATGGTATCTGTTTTTCTACAACTTATTTCACTTAGCATCATACCCTCTAGATCCATCCATGTCGTTGTAAATGGCAAGATTGCATTCTTTTTTTATAACCAAGTAATAGTCCATTGTGTGGGTATGTGGGTATTTGTATGACATCTTTTTTTATCCATTCTTCTGTGGATGGACAATTTATTTCTTATTTGAGTATGGTTGACACCCAATGTTACCTTAGTTTCAGGTGTATCACATAGTGATTCAACAGCTTTACACGTTATGCTATCCTCAACACAAGTGTAGCTACCATCTGTCACCATACAACTATTACATTGCCATTGAGTATATTTCCTGTGCTGTAACTTTTATTTCTGCGGCTCATTCATAATATAACCGGGGTGCAGGATGGGCAAAATGAGTGAAGGGGAGTAGGAGATACAGGTTTCCAGTTATGGATGTAATTTCTTAATACATGGTCATAATTATTCAGCACCTGAAGTCCTGGATGTGAAGGAAGGGAGAAGAGAGTAATTTACTTTCTTTATCACCTTCAGAAGATTCCAGTAAAAGAATCAAATTGAGGGATGATCCCTACTGCTATGAAAGCTATAGGTAGAAAGTATAGTTTAGGAGCACCTGGATGGCTCATTTGGTCACACTTTCGGCTTTTGGTTTCAGCTCAGGTCATGATCTCATGGGTAGTGCAGCCAAGCTCCATCTTGGGCTCTGTACTCAGCAGGGAGTGTGCATGAAGATTTTCTCTCTCAGCTCCTCCCCCTGGTCTTCTCTGTCTCTCCCTATCTCTCAAGTAAATAGTTTTAATTTTTTTTAAAGAAAGTACAGCTTACTTGAGTTACAGGTGTTCTTTAGTGAAAATTCTGGTAAACTTTCTCCAGCTGCTGATTTGATTTCTGAAACTTAATAGGATTGTCGTGTATTATTCTGCTACCAGCACTATTGAGATAATATTCTTCAAAGCCTAGCTGGTACAGGGGCACCTGGGTAGCTGAGTCTGCCTTCAGCCCAAGTCATGATCCCCAGGGTCCTGGGATCAAGCCCCATGTTGGGCTCCTTGCTCAGCAGGGAGTCTGCTTCTCCTGCTCCCTCTGCCTCTTCCTGCTGTTCCTCTTGCTTGTTCTGTCTGTCAAATAAATAAATATAATCTTTAAAAAAAAAAAGGCATAGCTGGTATATTCATATAAAAATGGACTTGATCATGTTTATTTTATTTTTGTACTTTTTAGGGACAACCTGGTTGAAGATAGATTATTTGGCTTCTGTTCTTTATCTTTCTAACCAAGGAAGTTTGTTACCTATGTCTGAAAGCCCCTCAAACAGTCTACAATTCTAACTACTGCACTATCATCGTTACATAATTTGATCTAAAATTATACTACTACTAATTTGTTTGTTTATGTTTGAGTCTCTTTTGTTATAAATGTAAAGATAGGGATTTATCTTCTATAGGATTTTTATTTCCTTAAAATAATGCTGGATTTTTCACCATTACCACCACTAGCAGTGCCCCCAATATTAACATGATGAGTACATGAAACAAATGTTTGAGGAAGTTAAATGCTTTCACAACAGGAAGGCCATATGGGAACAAGATGATTTATACAACAGAGCAAACTGACCTGACCAGGTGGCCAATTAACAGAGAATATTTATTAAACAATACTCTTTAACAGTTTCATAAAATTCAAGCCAATACTGGAGCAGAGCCATCTTCATGGGTACCTGGGATTTGATTCAGATAATTTGGACGATTTTATTTCAGTGTACATCAGAGATGTAATTAAGCATCACAGACATTTATCTATTCACTAGTTACTTTGGACGTTTTGCCTGCCTGACTCTGAAAAATACTAATTGTCTGATTCAGGTTCAGCCATAATGGCAGGGTTTGGAGACAAGAAAACTTATGGTGTAAAATAGATGCTTTCTTATCCTAGAGTAAAACCTAGTGATACTTAACTGATAATAGAAAAAAAAAAAAAAAAGAGAGCACACAGATAACTAGAAGGCCAAGCCCATTAAAAACAAGAATATAGGGTATCATACTATCATTATAATTAGGATAGAGAGCCATATAGTGAGTGTAATTATTTTCTAAGCTTTTTTTCATACCACATTCATAAAATTGGGTACTAATATAGTACAATAACATATGCATGGAGAATACTAAGGAAATAAAATATTTTATAAATTTAAATGAGATCACAACTCACTAAAGGAGACTGGTGATAAAACAAGTCATTAGAATTTATTTTGATAATAAACAGGGCACAGTTCTCAAAATATCTATAAGAATAGCAAATAACCCACACTCAACTAGAGGGGAAGATGTCAAGGAGTGATGCTAGGGGGAGCTGCTTGTTCTGAACACTAAAGAACGAGAACTAGGTTTTCAGAGTATTGGGAGAATAACATTCCAGTGAGTGGTAGTCAGAATAGATAAAATTGCAGAGACATGAAGAAATGTGGCTTTTGGGGTGGGAACTTACTTGGGGATGGGAAGTTACTTGGGGGTAATTAGTCTGGAGATGAGTCTGAACAGGTCAGATCATTGGAAGCAGATCAGTCAACTCATTTTCATCTACATCTTTTTTTATCTGTAAAATAGAGGTAACCTCTTGTACTAGTCAGAATTCTCTAACAAACAGATCCAATAGGGTGTTTATATATGTGTGTGTGTGTGTGTGTGTGTGTGTGTGTGTGTGTGTGTGCATGTTATATCTGGGCCCTTGGTAGTCTTGCATGAATTGGGTTGTAATAGTTTTGTATTGACTTTAATTACAGGTCATGGTAAAACTAAGAGATGTTCTAAATGATTCCAGATGTAGTTTTTGTTACCTCCATTGTGGAGCAGAAATCCAATTTCCCCATGGAAATCAGGATCAGTCAACCCAGAGAACAGTAACTTGTTTCTTTGCTTATTGATTCAGCATCATGAGGTGCCCAAAATGGCTGAGTGGTAGTCTTAACTTCCTATTCATGGAATTATTGTTATGTTTCCTGGTGGAAGCATTCCTCTCTTTGGAACTAGGTCAGCAGTGCATAAAGTCATAGTAATGGGAAGCAATAGTTTTCCTACAGATTGCCTGTGGTATAGTGAGGGATGCTTCTTCCATTTCCATCCTTTGATTCCTTGACCTGTGAATCCTGGTTGTGGGAGGAAGAGCACCATATATTAGATGCTGATTCAGAGCATTTACTGCCTTCTGGAGAATCTTGTTCCAAATCTGCTTCAGAATGGTGGGGGATATGATAAGACCAGTGAATTCCAGGAGCATAGGCCTACTCCTGCAATTATTTTGCAGTGAAGTGAGCTTGTTGATCAGAAGGAATGCTACGTAGAATACCATGACAGCATATAAGGCACTCTGTAAGTACACAGATGGTAGTTTTGGCAGATGCTTTGTGTGTAGAGAAGTCAAATATGCTCCTAGAGTAAGTGTCTATTCCAGTAAGACAAATGAACAAACAAAAACTTCCGTGATGGAAACTACATAGTGTAATTAGCTTGCCACCAGGTAGCTGGCTGATCAGTCCTGGGGAAAAGTACTAGTGTTAGCTCTGGAGAAAGGGACTTAGTATTAGTCTCTGCTGCTGGTATATTAGGCACTCAGCAGGGCTGTAGCCAGGTCATCGCTGGTTAGTGGAAGTCCATGTGCTAAGCCAATGGGTCACTTCCATCCCTGACACCATTTTATTAACAGTAGAATATAGGAGCAAAAATACCTTACTTTAATTAAATTCTACATTGGAGAAAAGAAATGTCAAGTTTAATGATGAACTTCGTTTTATCACCACTTGCAACATTATGAGCTATACTAATGCCTAGCTTTATTTTTCGATATTTTCATGAAGTAATATTAGGAAATATTTATGTCAGTTGTATAAATCTCACCTTGGCTTATGATGAAAGAGATAGTGTCTTGATTCAAAGTAGTATATTCAGAATCAGTTAATAATAAGCTTGTAAAATGTTTAGAAAATTCTCAAAAGAAAAGGAAATGTACCAATCAACCAACAAACATTATTTTGTTTTTTTTCAGTAGTGAAACATGAGTGACATGTTTATTACAGATTAAGCATAGGCATCAACACAGTTTTTGTTCAGTGTCAAATAAATCTTGATGTGTAAATAATAGGGTTTTCCACCTATAAAGTACTGATGTTCTTTAAAGTATTGATGTTTGTAATTATTAGCATGAAACATCATCTATAAAGTACTGATGTTTACAATTATTAGCATGAAAAGCATCAATAAGTTAGTAATTATGCATTTTTTTGATTTTTTTAAGATTCATTTTTCTGTCCATCATATCAAGAAGAACAAATAATAAGTCCTTCAATAATTGCAATTTTCTTGCTTCACTACTATTTTAAGGCTAATAAATCAAAGATACCTTCAATAAGATAAAGAGAAGGTAAAATATTTTCAGATTATCTGGATAAAAATTTGATTTAATTTGAAGAAGTCATACATAGTATTTAACTTTTAGAATTCAAAATAAAAATAAACAAAAATGAAATGACCTAGTTATCTGAGATAGTAAATATCTGTGGTACTCTCAAGTGCAGAAACCAGGACATAATAGACACAATTGCTTCTGTGAGTGTGCTGAGATGATGTAGAATAATGGGTGTTGATGGCATGTTCTAATGATAGGGAAGTTTAGATTATGACATGATCCAGGACCAGTACAATTCTGTTTGCTTGTTTTATTGTATTTCAACCAAGAGAAAATCCCTTTTGCTATTTTATTTTTTAATATGATTGACTTGCCCTAGTTTTACTCAGAACAGCTATTAAATGGCAGGTATTCTTGGTTCTTAGCTACATTAAAGAATAAAATAGACAACCTCCTTGCCTTTTACTTTTTACAAGCAAATAGATTTCATAGGATGTTAGAAAACTAATGTCCTATGGGGAAAGTAGAACAGGCTAAGAAGAGTTAGCCTCTTCGATGCAGGAGGATAGTTTGAGTAGAACCAGTTGAGAGATGGCATTTGATTGAAAGCTAATATTTGCATGAAAATGAAAATTATTTTTATTGATTTAAGATATGGCCTCAGTCATAATCAGGCTTATCACTTGTCTATAGGTAAAATTGAATCATAATCGTAGAAATAATTTCTTCTTAAGCAGAGTGGGTTTTGTGGTGACTTTTTAAAAGGTATTTTTTTTCTTCTTTGGCATTTTGTGTTAAAATTTAGTTTCAAATGTAGATTATATTTGAGAATTATTTTTATTCTTTGGTGGAAATTGACTATATTGATAGGGTCAATATTATGGGAAAGCTGTAGTGTTTTAGTAAACTTCCAGGATTGTGGAACATCCTTAGAGGTTGAGTCAAGGTCATACCAATGATAAGGGAGTATTTTATTCTGTTTGCTTGTTTTTATGTTTACTTTGCTTTATTTCTTAAGTAAAATTTTCTGTAAATGATGCATGATGAAAATGAGTCTCTTGTCCCTGCATTTCTGCTAATTACAGTTTTCAGGTTTAATTTGAAATAAATGTTAAAATGTGCTTCATAAAGATTAATTTATTTTTAATGAGACTTGGAAAAATGCTAATGGCTTTTAATCCTTGAACAAAATGATGGTTCAAGCTAGCAAATTGAATAAAGTAGGCAAAATATTCATTTTCAAATCTGAACTATTTATTTTGAATTATTACTTTGATTGTATGTTTCTATACTCCTATTTGTTTTATGCTATATTTATGTGGTATTTAATTTATATGAGGTATTTCCATGGATAATCCGAATACAAGTGAGTACTGATACCAAAATAAATTATAAAAGTGAATTGGAAAATAGAGTATAGAAGAATTTATTCATTATTCTTTTATAGTTAAGCATAGTAGGAATCAAGAATGAGCCAGAATGAATGTGAGTAGAAGAGGAAAGTAGAAGGTGTTTTAGGTACATGTAGTCTCTCTGCAAAAGTACTTAGGAAAATAAGATGGTATATTCAGGACATATCAGTAATTTGAGATAGGCAGAAAATAGGATTCCAAGAGGAGAAAGAAGATTGAAAGGAGAAATTGAAAGATTAAATAGAAACTCTATAATGATTGTTATAAGAATATATAGATAGAAAGACAGTTATAGATATTGAGATCTATCTTTCTATTAACTAGCCAATATCTGTCTATTATCTATCATCTATCTAGAGACTTTATTTTTTCCCTTTTTTAAATTAACATTAAATTACATTTAATTTAATGCATTACTTGTTTCATGGGTATAGGTCTGTGAATCATCAGTCTTACACAATTCAAAGTGCCACCATAGTACATACCCTCCCCAGTGTCCATCACCCAGCCACCCATCCCTCCAACTCCCTTAACTCCAGCAACCCTTAGTTTGTTTCCTGAGATTAAGAGTCTCCTATAGTTTGTCTCCCTCTCTGGTTTCTTCTGTTTAATTTTTTCCTCTCTTCCCCATGATCCTCTGCCTTGTTTCTCAGATTCCATGTATCAGCAAGATCATATGATAATTATCTTTCTCTAATTGACTTATTTCAATTAGCATAATACCCTCTAGTTCCAACCACGTCATTGCAAATGGCAAGATTTCATTTTTGATGGCTGCATAATATTCCATTTATGTATCTCCCACATCTTCTTTATCCATTCATCTGTTGATGGACATCTAAGCTGTTTGGCTATTGTGGACATTGCTGCTATAAACATTGGGGTGCATGTGCCCCTTTGGATCACTACATCTGTATCTTTGGGGTAAATAGTGCAATTGCTGGGTCATAGGGTGGCTCTATTTTCAACTTTTTGAGAAACCTCCATACTGTTTTCCAGATTGTCTGCACCAGCTTGCATTCCCACCAACAGTGTAGGAGAGTTCCCCTTTCTCTGCATCCTTGCCAACATCTGTCATTTCCTGACTTGTTAATTTTAGCCATGCTGACTGGTGTGAGCTGGTATCTCACTGAGGTTTTGATTTGTATTTCCCTGATGCCAAGTGACATTGAGCACTTTTTCATGTGTCTGTTGGCCATCTGGATATCTTCTTTGCAGAAATGTCTGTTCATGTCTTCTACCCATTTCTTGATTGGATTATTTGTTCTTTGAGTGTTGAGTTTGATAAGGTCTTTCTAGATTTTAGATACCAGCCCTTTATCTGATATGTCGTTTGCAAATATCTTTTCCCATTCAATTGGTTGTCTTTGGTTTTGTTTACTGTTTCCTTTGATGTGCAAAAAGCTTTTCATCTTTTTTTTTTTTTTAAAGATTTTACTTATTTATTTGACAGACAGAGATCACAAGTAGGCAGAGAGGCAGACAGAGAGAGAGGAGGAAGTAGGCTCCCCACTGAGCAGAGAGCCTGATGCGGGGCTCAATCCCAGGACTCTGGGATGGTGACCTGAGCTGAAGGCAGAGGCTTTAACCCACTGAGCCATCCAGGCGCCCCCAAAAGCTTTTCATCTTGATGAAGTTCCAATAGTTCATTTTGCCCTTGCTTCCCTTGCCTTTGGTGATGTTTCTAGGAAGAAGTTGCTGTGGCTGAGGTGAAGAGATTGCTGCCTGTGTTCTCCTCAAAGATTTTGATGGATCCCTGTCTCACATTCAGGTCTTTCATCCATTTTGAGTCTATTTTTGTATGCGGTGTAAAAGTGGCCCAGTTTCATTCTTCTACATGTGGCTGTCCAATTTTCCCAACCCATTTGTTTAAGAGACTGTCTTTTTTCCAGTGGACATTCTTTACTGCTTTGTCGAAGAATAGTTGACCGTAGAGTTTAGGGTCCATTTCTGGGTTCTCTATTCTGTTCCATTGACCTATGTGTCTGTTTTTGTGCCAGTACCATACTGTCTTGGTGATTTCAGCTTTGTAACAGAGCTTGAAGTCTGAAATTGTGATGCCACCAGTTTCGGTTTTCTTTTTCAACATTCCTCTGGCTATTTGGGGTCTTTTCTGGTTTCATACAACTTTTGGGATTATTTGTTCTATTTATGTGAAAAAAGTTGATGGGGTTTTGATAGGATTTGCACTGAAAATAGAGATCACTCTAGTTATATCTAGAGACTTTAAAGACTATTTATTTTAGTAATTTTTTTCTAGTTTTATAGAGAAATAATTGACATACATCACATTTAAGTTTAAGGCATACAGCCTGATGCTTTCATTTATACATGTTGTGAAATGATTACCATAATATGTTTAGTTAATATTCATTGTCTTGTATAGATACAAAAAAAGAAAAAAATTTCCCCTTATGATGAGAACTCAGTATCTTCTCTCTTAATGACATCTCTCTATATCATATAGCAGTGTTAACTGTAGTTCTCCTGTTGTACATTACCCTAGTACTTATTTATCATGTACCTGAAAGTTTGTATCTTTTGACTACTTTCCTCCAATTCTCCCCTTACCCAGCCCCCCAACTTTGGTAAACACAAATCTGCTCTTTTTCTGAGTTTCATGTTTTTTTCTTCTTTATTCCACATATAAGTGAGATCATACAGTACTTGTCTTTCTTTGACTTATTTCACTTAGCATAATGCTTTAAGGTCTGTTCATGTTGTTTCAAGTTGTAGATTTTTTTTTACTTTTTATGACTGATAATATCACATTTTATGTATATACTGCAACTTCCTTATCCCCTCATCCATAAGTGGATATTTGGGTTATTTCCCTATCTTGACTACTGGGAATAATGTTGCAATGAACATGAAGGTGCGAACAGCTTTTCAAGTTTGCAATTTTGTTTCCTTTGAATATATTCCCAGAAATGGAATTGCCAGATTATATGGTACGTCCTACTTTTAATTTTTGGAGGAACCTCCATACTGTTTTTGTAATGGCTGAACCGGTTTACAGACCTACCAACAGTGCACAAAGGTGTTCTTTTCTCCACATCCTCACCAACGTTTGTTATCTCTTGGCTTTTTATTGATGGTCATTCTAACAGACATGAGGTGATACCTCTAAAATTGCATTTCACTAATGGCTATTGATATTGAGTGCCTTTTCATGTACCTGTTGGCTGTTGGTATATCTTCTTTGGAGAAATGTCTGCTTAGTTCCTTTGCCCAATTTTTAATTGGATTATTTATATTTTTGCTATTGAGTTGTGTGAGTTCTTTATGTATTTTGCACATTAACCCTTTATCAGATATGTGGTTAAATTTGTTTTTTTCCATTCCACAGGACGAATTTCACTTTATTAATGGTTTCTTTTGCATGCAGAAAATTTTTAGTTTCATGTAGTCCTACTTTTTTATTTTGTTGACTGTGCTTTAGGTGTGATTTAAACAAACAAACAAACATTATGAAGATCCATATCAAGGAGTTTTGTTTCTGTGTTTTCTTCTAAATTTCATGGTTTTGGTTTTAAATAATCCCTTTGACGTTAATTTTTAATCCCTTTGAAGTTAATTTTTGAGTATGTAATACAGCGGTCTGGTTTCATTCTTTTACATGTGAATATCCAATTCCATAGCACCATTTATTGAACAAACTATCACTTGCACACAAATATTCTTGTCAAATATAAGTTTAGTGCTAACAGGTTTATTTCTGGGCTCTCAATGGTATATTATCTGCTTTTATATCAGTACCATACTGTTTTAATTATTATAGCTTTATATTATAACTTGAAATCAGGAAGTGTGATCCTCCTGATTTGTTCTTAGGATTTCTTTGACTGTTCAGGGTCTTTTTTGTTTCTATGTAAATTTCAGGACTTTTATTTATTTATTTGAAGATTTTATTTACTTATTTGAGATAGAGTAAGGGAGAGAGAGCACAAATTGGGGGAGATGCAGAGGGAGGAGAAGCGGGAACTCCACTGAGCAGGAAGCCTGATGCAGAGCCCATTCCAGGACCCTGAGAACATGACCTGAGTCAAAGACAGATGCTTACCAGACTGAGCCACCTGGGTGCCCAAATTTTAGGACTTAAAAAAAAAAAATTCTGTAAAAAAATGCTATTGCAATCTTGATAGGGATTGCACTGAATTTATATATGATTTTTGGTAATATTGACATTTTAGCAATATTAATTGTTTTAGTTCAAGAACACAGGATACCTTTCCATTTATTTTTGTATTTGAATTATTTTTTTTTTTAATTTTTTATTTTTATAAACATATATTTTTATCCCCAGGGGTACAGGTCTGTGAATCACCAGGTTTACACACTTCACAGCACTCACCAAAGCATATACCCTCCCCAATGTCCATAATCCCACCCCCTTCTCCCAACCCCCCTCCCCCCAGCAACCCTCAGTTTGTTTTGTGAGATTAAGAGTCACTTATGGTTTGTCTCCCTCCCAATCCCATCTTGTTTCATTGATTCTTCTCCTACCCACTTAAGCCCCCATGTTGCATCACCACTTCCTCATATCAGGGAGATCATATGATAGTTGTCTTTCTCTGCTTGACTTATTTCGCTAAGCATGATACGCTCTAGTTCCATCCATGTTGTCGCAAATGGCAAGATTTCATTTCTTTTGATGGCTGCATAGTATTCCATTGTGTATGTATACCACATCTTCTTAATCCATTCATCTGTTGATGGACATCTAGGTTCTTTCCATAGTTTGGCTATTGTGGACATGGCTGCTATAAACATTCGGGTGCACGTGCCCCTTTGGATCACTACGTTTGTATCTTTAGGGTAAATACCCAGTAGTGCAATTGCTGGGTCATAGGGCAGTTCTATTTTGAACATTTTGAGGAACCTCCATGCTGTTTTCCAGAGTGGCTGCACCAGCTTGCATTCCCACCAACAGTGTAGGAGGGTTGCCCTTTCTCCGCATCCTCGCCAGCATCTGTCATTTCCGGGCTTGTTGATTTTAGCCATTCTGACTGGTGTGAGGTGATATCTCATTGTGGTTTTGATTTGTATTTCCCTGATGCCGAGTGATATGGAGCACTTTTTCATTGTCTTTTGGTCATCTGGATGTCTTCTTTGCAGAAATGTCTGTTCATGTCCTCTGCCCATTTCTTGATTGGATTATTTGTTCTTTGGGTGTTGAGTTTGCTAAGTTCTTTATAGATTCTGGACACTAGTCCTTTATCTGATATGTCGTTTGCAAATATCTTCTCCCATTCTGTCAGTTGTCTTTTGATTTTGTTAACTGTTTCCTTTGCTGTGCAAAAGCTTTTGATCTTGATGAAATCCCAATAGTTCATTTTTGCCCTTGCTTCCCTTGCCTTTGGCAATGTTCCTAGGAAGATGTTGCTGCGGCTGAGGTCGAAGAGGTTGCTGTCTGTGTTCTCCTCAAGGATTTTGATGGATTCCTTTCGCACATTGAGGTCCTTCATCCATTTTGAGTCTATTTTTGTGTGTGGTGTAAGGAAATGGTCCAATTTCATTTTTCTGCATGTGGCTGTCCAATTTTCCCAACACCATTTATTGAAGAGGCTGTCTTTTTTCCATTGGACATTATTTCCTGCTTTGTCGAAGATTAGTTGACCATAGAGTTGACGGTCTATTTCTGGGCTCTCTATTCTGTTCCATTGATCTGTGTGTCTGTTTTTGTGCCAGTACCATGCTGTCTTGATGATGACAGCTTTGTAATAGAGCTTGAAGTCCGGAATTGTGATGCCACCAACTTTGGCTTTCTTTTTCAATATCCCTTTGGCTATTCGAGGTCTTTTCTGGTTCCATATAAATTTTAGAATTATTTGTTCCATTTATTTGAAAAAGATGGATGGTATTTTGATAGGAATTGCATTAATTGTGTAGATTGCTTTAGGTAGCATAGATATTTTCACAATATTTATTCTTCCAATCCAGGAGCATGGAACATTTTTCCATTTCTTTGTGTCTTCCTCAATTTCTTTCATGAGTACTTTATAGCTTTCTGAGGATAGATTCTGTGCCTCTTTGGTTAGGTTTATTCCTAGGTATCTTATGGTTTTGGGTGCAATTGTAAATGGGATTGACTCCTTAATTTTTCTTTCTTCTGTCTTGCTGTTGGTGTAGAGAAATGCAACTGATTTCTGTGCATTGATTTTATATCCTGACACTTTACTGAATTCCTGTATAAGTTCTAGCAGTTTTGGAGTGGAGTCTTTTGGGTTTTCCACATATAGTATCATATCATCTGCAAAGAGTGATAATTTGACTTCTTCTTTGCCGATTTTGGATGCCGTTAATTTCCTTTTGTTGTCTGATTGCTGAGGCTAGGACCTCTAGTACTAAGTTGAATAGCAGTGGTGATAATAGACATCCCTGCCATGTTCCTGACCTTAGCGGAAAAGCTTTCAGTTTTTCTCCATTGAGAATGATATTTGTGGTGGGTTTTTCATAGATGGCTTTGATGATATTGAGGTATGTGCCCTCTATCCCTACACTTTGAAGAGTTTTGATCAGGAAGGGATGCTGTACTTTGTCGAATGCTTTTTCAGCATCTATTGAGAGTATCATATGGTTCTTGTTCTTTCTTTTATTGATGTGTTGTATCACACTGACTGATTTGCGGATGTTGAACCAACCTTGCAGCCCTGGAATAAATCCCACTTGGCCGTGGTGAATAAGCCTTTTAATGTACTGTTGAATCCTATTGGCTAGTATTTTGGTGAGAATTTTCGCATCTGTGTTCATCAAGGATATTGGTCTATAGCTCTCTATTTTGATGGGGTCCTTGTCTGGTTTTGGGATCAAGGTGATGCTGGCCTCATAAAATGAGTTTGGAAGTTTTCCTTCCATTTCTATTTTTGGAACAGTTTCAGGAGAATAGGAATTAGTTCTTCTTTAAATGTTTGGTAGAATTCCCCCGGGAAGCCATCCTGCCCTGGGATTTTGTTTGTTTGGAGATTTTTAATGACTGTTTCAATCTCCTTACTGGTTATGGGTCTGTTCAGGCTTTCTACTTCTTCCTGGTTCAGTTGTGGTAGTTTATATGTTTCTAGGAATGCATCCATTTCTTCCAGATTGTCAAATTTGTTGGCGTAGAGTTGCTCATAGTATGTTCTTATAATAGTTTGTATTTCTTTGGTGTTAGTTGTGATCTCTCCTCTTTCATTCATGATTTTATTTATTTGGGTCCTTTCTCTTTTCTTTTTGATAAGTCAGTCCAGGGGTTTATCAATTTTATTAATTCTTTCAAAGAACCAGCTCCTAGTTTCGTTGATTTGTTCTATTGTTTTTTTGGTTTCTATTTCATTGATTTCTGCTCTGATCTTTATGATTTCTCTTCTCCTGCTGGGCTTAGGGTTTCTTTCTTGTTCTTTCTCCAGGTCCTTTAGGTGTAGGGTTAGGTTGTGTACCTGAGACCTTTCTTGTTTCTTTAGAAAGGCTTGTACCGCTATATATTTTCCTCTCAGGACTGCCTTTGTTGTGTCCCATAGATTTTGAACTGTTGTATTTTCATTATCATTTGTTTCCATGATTTTTTTCAATTCTTCCTTAATTTCCCGGTTGACCTATTCATTCTTTAGAAGGATGCTGTTTAGTCTCCATGTATTTGGGTTCTTTCCAAACTTCCTCTTGTGGTTGAGTTCTAGCTTCAGAGCATTGTGGTCTGAAAATATGCAGGGAATGATCCCAATCTTTTGATACCGGTTGAGTCGTGATTTAGGACCGAGGATGTGATTTATTCTGGAGAATGTTCCATGTGCACTAGAGAAGAATGTGTATTCTGTTGCTTTGGGATGAAATGTTCTGAATATATCTGTGATGTCCATCTGGTCCAGTGTGTTGTTTAAGGCCTTTATTTCCTTGCTGATCTTCTGCTTGGATGATCTGTCCATTTCAATGAGTGGAGTGTTAAAGTCCCCTACTATTATTGTATTATTGTTGATGTGTTTCTTTGTTTTTGTTATTAATTGGTTTATATAGTTGGCTGCTCCCACGTTGGGGGCATAGTTATTTAACATTGTTAGATCTTCTTGTTGGAGAGATCCTTTGAGTATGATATAGTGTCCTTCCTGATCTCTTATTATAGTCTTTGGCTTAAAATCTAATTGATCTGATATAAGGATTGCCACTTCTGCTTTCTTCTGATGTCCATTAGCATGGTAAATTCTTTTCCACCCCCTCACTTTAAATCTGGAGGTGTCTTCAGGCTTAAAATGAGTTTCTTGGAGGCGACATATAGATGGGTTTTGTTTTTTTATCCATTCTGATACCCTGTGTCTTTTGACAGGGGCATTTAGCCCATTAACATTCAGGGTATCTATTGAGAGAGATGAATTTAGTGCCATTGTATTGCCTGTAAGGTGACTGTTACTGTATATGGTCTCTGTTCCTTTCTGATCTACCACTTGTAGGCTCTCTCTTTGCTTAGAGGACCCCTTTCAATATTTCCTGTAGAGCTGGTTTGGTGTTTGCAAATCTTTCAGTTTTTGTTTGTCCTTGAAGCTTTTAGTCTCTCCTTCTATTTTCAATGATAGCCTAGCTGGATATAGTATTCTTGGCTGCATGTTTTTTTCGTTTAGTGCTCTGAAAATATCATGCCAGCTCTTTCTAGCCTGCCAGGTCTCTGTGGATAAGTCAGCTGCCAATCTAATATTTTTACCATTGTATGTTACAGACTTCTTTTCCCAGGCTGCTTTCAGGATTTTCTCCTTGTCACTGAGACTTGTAAATTTTACTATTAGGTGACGGGGTGTGGACCTATTATTGATTTTGAGGGGTGCTCTCTGAACCTCCTGAATTTTGATGCTCGTTCCCTTTGCCATATTGGGGAAATTCTCCCCAATAATTCTCTCCAGTATACCTTCTGCTCCCCTCTCTCTTTCTTCTTCTTGTGGAATCCCAATTATTCTAATGTTGTTTCATCTTATAGTGTCACTTATCTCTCGAATTCTCCCTTCGTGGTCCAGTAGCTGTTTGTCCCTCTTTTGCTCAGCTTCTTTATTCTCTGTCATTTGGTCTTCTATATCACTAATTCTTTCTTCTGCCTCATTTATCCTAGCAGTGAGAGCCTCCATTTTTGATTGCACCTCATTAATAGCTTTTTTGATTTCAACTTGGTTAGATTTTAGTTCTTTTATTTCTCCAGAAAGGGCTTTTATATCTCCCGAGAGGGTTTCTCTAATATCTTTCGAGCCCGGCTAGAACCTTGAGAATTGTCATTCTGAGATCTGACACATTACCAATGTCTGTATTGATTAGGTCCCTAGCCTTCGGTACTGCCTCTTGTTCTTTTTTTGTGTCTTGTCATTTTGTCCAGATAAGAGTATATGAAGGAGCAAGGAAAATACTACAAGGGTGGCAACAACCCTAGGAAAATATGCTTTAACCAAATCAGAAGAGATCCCAAATCGTGAGGGCGGAGAAAGGGGATAAAAAGAGGTTCAAAAAGGAAGAAAGAAAAAAAAAAAGAAAAAAGAAAAGAAAAGAAAAGAATTTTAAAAAAAAGAAAACGAATATAGAAAAATATAAAAAAGAAAAAATATATATATTAGATAAACTAGTTAAAAACATTAAAAAAGAAAAGGGTAAAAGTTAAAAAAAAATTTACCAGAAGGTGAGAAAAAAAAACCAAAAAATGAAAAAAAAAAATTAACTGCAAGACTAAAAAAAAAAATCACAGGGAGAAAGCCATGAGTTTCGTGCTTTGCTTTCTCCTCCGCTAGAATTCTGCTGCTCTCCTTGGTATTGAAACCGCACTCCTTGGTAGGTGAACTTGATCTTGGCTGGATTTCTTGTTGATCTTCTGGGGGAGGGGCCTGGTGTAGTGATTCTCAAGTGTCTTTGCCCCAGGCGGAATTGCACCGCCCTTACCAGGGGCTGGGCTGAGTAATCCGCTCGGGTTTGCTTTCAGGAGCTTTTGTTCCATGAGCGCTTTCTATAGAGTTGAGGAGGACGGGAATACAAATGGCGGTCTCCTGGTCTCCGGCCAGGAAGAGCCGAGAGCCCGGGGCCCCACTCCTCAATGCACCCTCAGAGAACAGCGCCCAGTTATTCCCGTCTGCCTGACCTCCGGCCGCGCTCCGAGCTCACTGAGCCTGTGGCTGGTTCAATGTAACACCGAGCTGTGAGCTTACCGTCGGCTGTCTCTGTAGCCGGCTTTCCCGTTCCAATACCCGCAAGCTCTGCGACACTCAGACACCCTGATCCTTCTGTGACCCTGCGGGACCTGAGGCCACGCTGACCCTGCGTGGGCTTTGCCCCGGTTTAGCCTCTGGAGCGATGTCCCTCAGCGGAACAGACTTTTAAAAGTCCTGATTTTGCTCCTCCGTTGCTCCGCCGCTTGCCGGGAGCCAGCCCCTCCCCCCGGGGTCTATCTTCCCGTCGCTTTGGATTCACTTCTCCGCTGGTCCTACCTTTCAGAAAGTGGTTGTTTTTCTGTTTCCAGAATTGCTGTTCTTCTTCTCTTCGATCTGCCGATGGATTTTCAGGTGTTTGCAATCTTTAGATAAGCTATCTAGCTGTTCTCCTGCTAGCTGAAGTAGTCTCAGCCTGCTACTTCTCCACCATCTTGACTCCTCCCCCCGTATTTGAATTATTTCGTCAATGTCTAGTAGTTCTGAGTAGAGATCTTTCACCTACTTGGATAAGTTTATTCCTAAGCATTTTATTGTTTTTGATGTCATTGTAAATGAGTTCAATTTTCTTTCTTTCTTTTTCTCTCTTTCTTTCTTTCTAGAAATTTGTCCATGTATACAATAGAAATGCTACTGAATTTTGTATGTTAATTTTGTATTCTGCCACCTAATTGAATTCATTAGTTAGTTCTAACAATTTTTTTTTTGAGTCCTTAGGATTTTCTATGTATCAATCATGTCATCTACAAATAAAGAAAATTTTACTTCTTCCTTTTCAATTCTGTTGCTTTTTATTTCTTTTTCTTGACTGATTGTTCTACCTAGGACTTAGAGTACTATGTTGAATAGGAGTCATGAGAGTAGGTACCCTTATTTTGTTCATGATCTTAGAGGAAAAGCTTTTTATCCTTTAGCATTGAGTATGATGTTAGCTATGGCCTTGTTATATGTGGTCTTTATTATGTTCAGATACGTTCTCTCTATGCTTAACAAGTTTTATTATAAATGGATGTTGAATTTTGTTAGTGCTTTTTCTGCATCTTTAAAGATGATCATATGATTTTTAAATTTTATTCTATTCAGATGATGTTTCACATTGATTGATTTATGTAATCAGAACTATCCTTGCATCTCAAAGATAAATCCCACTGGATAATGATAAATGAACCTTTTAATGTGCAGCTGAATTCAGTTTGCTAGTATTTTGTTGAGAATTTTTACATCTGTATTCATCTAGGATATTGGCTTATGGTTTTATTTTCTAGTAATATCCTTATCTGGCATTGTTATTAGGATAATCTTTGCCTTATGAAATGAGTTTGGGAGTATTGGCTTCTCTTTCATTTTGGGGAACAGTTTGGGAAAAACTGGTGTTAATTCCTTAAATGTTTTATAATATTTTCCAGTGAGGCCCTCTGGTCCAGGGCTTTGTTAGCTGAGAGATTTTTGATTATTGATTTAATTTCTTTACTAGCAGTTGGTCTATTAAGATTTTCTATTTCTTCCTTATTCAATCTTGGTAAGCTATATGTTTTCTAAGAATTTTTCCATTTCCTTTAGGTTGCCCAGTTCATTGGTATATTGTTGTTCATAGTATTCATGTATTCATAGTATTCATAGTATTCATACTATTTCTATGGTATCAGATGTAATGTATCTTTTTCATTTGTAATTTTGTTGACTTTGGTCCCCTCTTTTTGTTACTTGGTTGGTATAGCTAAAGGTTCCTCAATTTTGTTTACCTTTTCAAAGAATCAACTCTTGGTTTGCATGATGTTTTCTATTGTTTTTCTGTTCTGTATTTTATTTATTTCTGCTCTAATCTTTATTATTAATCTTTATTCTATAGCTTTGAGCCCAGTTTATTCATCTTGTCTCATCTCCTCTCTCCTCTCCTGTTATCTTCCTCTCTTTGCCCTCTCCCTCTCTCCTTTCTCTTTTCCAGTTCCTTAAGGCATAGAGTTAGGTTGTTTATTTGGGATCTTTCTTGCTTTTCAGTGTAGGCATATATTGCAATGAATTCCCCCTTAGAACTCCCTTTTCTGTATCCTTTTAAGTTCTGATATGTTTGCATTTTCATGTGGTCCAGGAAACTCCCCTCCCCCGGCCACTTTTCTTTCTTTCTTTCTTTCTTTCTTTCTTTCTTTCTTTCTTTCTATCTATTGGTTGCTCAAGAGAGCGTTTAATTTCCAAGTGTTTGCAAGTTTTCCAGTGTTTCTTTTTTTATTGGGTTTTAGTTTCATGCTATTGTGGGCAGAGATAACTCTTGGTATCTCTTTGGTAAGACTTGTTTTGTGGTGTGACATATGATCTCGGTGCTTGAGAGGATTCTCTATTCTGCTTTTGTTGGATAGACTGTGTAGGTCTATTAGGTTCCTTTGGTTTATTGTGCCGTTCAAATGTACTGTTTCCTTATTGACTCTCTGTCTGGATGATCTATCCATTGTTGACAGTGGGATATTAAAGCCCATAACTAATATTGTATTGCAGTTTATTTCTCCTTTTAGCTCTGTTAGTTTTTGCTTTATACATTTAGGTGCTGCAATGGTAAATACATAATTATTTATAATAGTTATATCTTCTTGATGGGTTGGCCTGTTTATTATATGATGAGCTTGTCTCTTTTTGTTATCTTTAAAGTTTATTTTGTCTAAGTAAAGTTTTCCCTGCTTTTTCATTTTTTTAAAATTACATTTGCTTGAAATATCTTTTTCCATTCCTCTACTCTCAGTCTATTTGTGTCTTTAAAGCTAATAGGTTTCTTTTAGGAGGTACTGTTGGATATTGTGTTTTTGTTCTGTTTTTCTTTATCCATTCATCCATTTTATGTCTTTAGATTGTAGAATTTATTCTGTTTATCTTTAAAGGAATTATTAATGGATAAGAACTTACTATTGCAATTTTGTTAACTGTTTCTGGTTATTTTGTAAATCCGTTATTCTTTGTTCCTATCTTGTTGTCCTTTTTTGTATGTTGATGTCTTTTGGCATCAATGTACTTTGACTTCTTTATTGTGTTCCTTTTTTGTGTGTTTCTGTGTTATGTTAGTCACCATACCATGCATTATTAGTTTTTGATCACTATTCTGAGAGTCATTGTTTAGTTTAACACCCAGTGTCCCATGCAATATGTGCCTTCCTTAATACCCATCACCAGGCTAACCCATCTCCCACTCTCTCCCTTCTAAAACCCTCAGTTTGTTTCTTGGAGTCCACAGTCTCTCATGCACGGATGGGACTTCTATATTGTGTTCTCTTAAAGAAATAGTGTAAGATTTTTCCTGGAGTTGTAATCATGCTTACATGAAATACCTTAAACTTTCAATACCTTTTTAAACTTATAAAAACTTAACTTCAATAAAATTTGTATACTTCACACTATTACTTCTCCCACCCCCCCACATTTTCAATTACTGCTGTTATAATTTACATGTTTTTTTAAATATTGTGTAACTGTTAATGGATTATTGTATTTATGGTTATTTTTGCTATGTATCCCTAGTTTTTTAAACTTTTAAACTAGAGTGGTGAGTTATTCACCTTTATTACCATATTGCAGATTCTGTGACTATATATTTACCATTACTAGTGATATTTATGTTACCTTTTTGTGTGTGGGTTTTTTTTTAAGATTTTATTTATTTATTTGAGAGAGAGAGAGAAAGGGAGCAGGGGGAGTGGGAGGGGCAGAAGAAGAGAGAGAAAGAGAGAGAGAGAGAGAATCTCAAGTGGACTGCTTTGAGCCCAGAGCCTGATGTGGGGCCTGATTCCATAATCCTGAGATAATAACCTGAGCCAAAATCAAGAGTTGGATGCTTCACCTACTGAGCCACCCAGGTGCCCCTACCTTTTTGTGTTTTTATGATGTTAATCAGTGTTCTTTTATCTCCACTCAAAGATCTCTCTCTAGTATTTTTTATAAGGCAGGTCTGGTGCTACCAGACTAAGCTTTTTTTGGGGATGTTCTTCCACCTCCTTTATTTCTGAAAGAGAGCTTTGCCACATATAGAATTCTTGGTTGACAGTTCTTGTCAATATTTTGAATATGTCTTCCCATTCTCTGTAGGGCTAAAAAGTTTCTGTTGAGAAATATGCCCCAAATCTTATGTAGGTTTCCTGGTTTGTAATTTCTCTCTTTTCTCTTGCTGCTCTTAAATTTCTTTCTTTGTCTTTGATTTTTGACAGTTTAATTATAATATGTCTCCATGTAGCCTATTAACCTATTAACTTATTTTAGGTCCTTTAGGTCTCATGGATCTGGATGTCCATTTTTCTTCCCAAGTTTGAGATGTTTTCAGCCATTATTACTTTAAATATACATTCTGTCCTTTTCTCTTTTTCTGGAATTCCCATAATGTAATTTTTTTCTTGTATCCCACAATCTTGTCAGCTTTTCTTGTTTTTTTCCTTCCTTCTCTCCCTCCCTCCCTCCTTTCTTCCTTCCTTCTGTTTTGTTTTTTGTTTTTGTTTTTATTTTTGTTTTTTGCTCCTCTGATGGTAATTTTCAATGTTCTATTTTCCATGGTTCTGATTCTTTCTTCTCTATTGTTGAGTCTACTTTTGAAACTATTGAGTTCTTCAGTTTAGCTAGTGTATTTTTCAACTCTATAATTCTGTTTGTTTTTGATGGTTGCTGTTTCTTTGTCAAACTTATTTTGTTCTTGTGCTGTTTTCCAAATTTTGTTTAATTATCTGTATGTGTATTCTTATTCTTCATTAAACTTCCCTAAGAGTATTACTCTGAATTTTTTGACAGTTCAAGGTCTCCATTTCTTTAGGTTCAGTTATTGGAGCTTGATTACCTTTTGGTAGACCCTACAGGTTCAGCTATGACTCAGCACCTTGCATGGGCATGAACAACCCAGGATCTAGAGCTGGCAAAACTATTTGAGGACCTGAATCAGGTGGATCTGCACCCCACCAGAATTCCCTGGTCAGAGAATACTTTGTTTTGCATATGGGCAAAGACAGTGGTTGGGATTATTACTTGGGTACTGCAGGTGTGAATTTGGTCTGTCAAGATCTGTGTGCTGGTTGTTGTAAACCTTCCTCTACTTATTCATCATGCTCAGATTCCCAGTGACTGGACCCCAAATATTCCTGCAATCCCTGTGGTGCGAGGTCAGAGTAGGATATCCCACAAAGTACTGGGTGAGACCTGTTGGCCCACCAAGTTTCTTTCTCCCACTGGAGAAACAAGAGGTAGGCCTCTCCATGTGGTGCTCTACTGTTAGGGGCAGGGAAAGGGGGAACAATGTGGTCAAGATGTAGCCACTTTTCTTTCCCTTCTAATGAAGTGTCTCTTGGTCTCTGTGTTGCAAGGAGTTGCTTCAGTCTCACTTTTGTGGTCTAGAATTCTCTCAGTGGTGTCTTGTTTTTGAATAGATGTTAGTTCTTTTTGTGAGGGGCTGTGAAGTTAGGAATGACATATCACCGTCTTGGTGACATCACTTCTTCCAATTTCTTAGTTGAGATTTTTAATTGAATTTATAATAATCATTGAGTCTATTATCATATTTTTTAGAAAATAACTTCAAAAGTTTTGATTCCAATGAAAAGATAAAGTAATTCATGAAATTATCTGAACAAATCAATTATTTGAAGCATCAAGTAAAATCTGTAAATCACTTTTATCATTTATTCATTTATGAATTTTTTCTGCTGTTTTAACAAAACTCTTATGTGTCTCTTCCACTCTCAATACTCAGCACACTGAATACTTCATTTCTGACATATCTGATCTCCAAATGTACATAGGAGAGTTTCCCCACACCAAGTAATTCTGCCGTACCAGGTGGGTGTTCTACAGATTAACTCAACTCTGAGGCCATCAACCTAGAGATAACATCAGATCCCACAGTTTAAGAGCCCAGTCCCACAGAAGGCACCCCCAACCCTGCAGCTTCCACTACCACTTCAGATGCCAGTCACAAGTCTAGGTTGTTACCTGTGCTTCTGACTTATAAGGTATAAATACTCTCATTGCTGTGACTGAATTCCTCAATTTCAGTCATTTGCTAGAGCAGCTTACAGAACTTAGGAAAACTTTTTTTTTTTTTTTTAAAGATATTATTTATTTATTTAACAGATAGAGACCACAAGTAGGCAGAAAGGCCTGGAGAGAGAGAAAGAGAGGAGGAAGCAGGCTCTCTGGATGAGCAGAGGGCCCGATGTTGGGCTTGATCTAAGGACCCCGAGACCATGACCGGAGCCAAAGGCAGTGCTTTAACCCACTGAGCCACTCAGGCACCTCAGGAAAACTTTTTACTTACTGATATCAGCTTGTCATAAAATGATACAAGTCAGGAACAGCCAGATGAAAGAGATGCATAAAACAAAGTATGGGGAAAAAAGTATGGAGTTTCTATGCTCTCTCTGAAATGTCATCCACCCAGCACCTCCATGTTTTCACCAGTGAGGAAGCTCTCTGAAACCCTTTGGTCAGGATTTTTAATGGAGGCCTTGTGATATAAGCTTGGATTGGTCAAATTATTGGCCATAGGTGATTAACTCAACCTCCAGTCCTTCCCTCCCTTGAGGCTGGATAGTGGGTATGAAAAATCCCACTCTTTAATCACGTATTTGGTTTCTCTGTCAACTGGTTTCCCATCCTTAGGACTTTCCAGAAGTCACCTTATTAACATGAACCGAGGCAAAGTTGAAAGAAGCTTGGTACAATTAACAGAAGATTCTCCTTTTGCCTTACTGCTCTGGAACTATTTTAGGAGCTGCAGATAAAAACCAAATATTATAATAAAAGATGCTTCTATCATCCTTATCATTTAGGATATTATAATGTTTTTGGGAGCTCTGGCCAGGAGTTGGAGGTAGAGACCAAATAATATATTTCATATTGTCACAGTCTCGTTCCTGTGGTCTTACAACATAAGTAACCACCATGATTTGGGGAATAGTGAGTTGCAGGAACCAAGGTCTATGATGGAAAGCCCCAACTGGAATCCCAGTCAACTGCTGGGATGAGCTAGCCAGCCATGGAAGTATGCCATCTTGAAAGCTGAGAGCTCCCAGTCAGTTTACCCGAGCTCCCACGGAACAAAGATAGACTGCCATACCGAAGCTTCCACAAATTGCAGATTTGTGAGCAAAATAAATGACTGTTAATGTTTTAAGCCATTAAGTTTGGCAGTAGTATGTTACACAGTAATAGATAAATGTTGTAATTGAAATAATGTAAGACAGAAAGATGAAAGTCCTGGCTTGTCCAGACTTATGCTCACAGGCATAGTAATTATGCATTATTAGTTTTTGGAGGGAGAACTGATGGCATGTTTAGACTAAATAATGTGACTTTTCAATTTATTTTTCATAAAGTTTTTGAAGAAAAAGCTACTTCATATATTGTATGTATTATTCTGGTAAGGTAAAGGTAAGGTTAAGGTAAACTGATCATTAGTGTCAAAAGTCTGGGTCTCAGAGTGAGCAAAATGATTAAGTATAAACTTTATTGAGTTCTAGGGATTTGTATTTAATGAAAATATATATTTATAGCTATCTTATTTTAATTGAACACATGGCTAAGAATATCCATTTAGGAACTTATTAAAGATAATTTTATTTTCATACATTTACATAAAATTTATGTCTCCCTTTTACTGTTTAGAAGTATTTTATCTACAATAAATAAAAATAAAAACATTTTACTTGCATATTTGAAAACCCAAAATAACATGTGAACCAGTGTTATATAGTAAATCTAAAGTGAGAGTTCACTTTCTAGAGAATATATAGTGCTACACATTCTAGTTACAGTTAAGTTTGGTTTCCCTATCAAAATAGGATATTCTAAATGGGTATTCATGGGGTATTTATTTCTTTCTATTTAAATACTGATCTACTGATTTCAAGTGGATAATATTTTAATTATCCCTTCTAGTCTTAAGTAACACATATATATTTCAAATAATTGTCATGATTCTTTGAATAATACAATATAAATTTTACTTTCCCTCACCCCTTGCCTGTGAAAATCTTTGTGAAAGAGACATGGATTTTGATGAATTTACATATTTCTATTATTATGTAAACAGGAACACCAATGTATAATAAAACCTCAACGGTGGAAGATATACCTATCTTATCTTCTGATTTTGTGACAACATGAAAAATTGCATGTTTTCATCTTTCTTTAAAATTCAGTGAAATGTGCCCACAAACCTTCAAATGTACCTCATTTTCTGTGAACAATTTGTTTTGGTTCATTTCCTTTTGTAATTACATTAACATTTAATAAACTACAGATTATAAAGAAGTACTCAAAATGGTAATTTTCAAAAAGATTATGTCTATGAGGTGGAACAAATACTGAAGGTAAGAAAATGGATTCTAATGAATACTTGAAGATATATGGTAAAGAACAAGTCACTTAATGGGTTCCTTTTATATAAATTCAATTCTATTCCTAATGAATTTCTTCTTTGGAGTATTTTGCTAACCTTTATTAATTACTTTAGATGTTTATCAATGTATTGTTAAATGGAATGAAAGGTTTTATTACAAAGAAAAGACACCAAGTATCTCTCCAAGAAAAGTGTTCTTGGTACAACAATTATTGGAAAAAATCAGTACTATCCATGTCCTTTGAAAAGATAATGATTCATTTGAATCATTTGATTCATCGTAGTTAAATAGAGGTCTTTTTCTGAGAATTCAGATGTATTCTTGATACACCATTTCTATTTGGTTATTTTATCTCTTGAGTTCAAAAATAATAATACGACATTTATTTAGCTTTATTTTCTCTTTTATTATTTAGAATAATTATGTGGCCTATTGACTATCTTATGGATGTCCATGAGCCCTTACTCAATAATTACTGGGAAATTCTGAAATAGTATGTACTTTACTTGATGATAAAACTATTAGGAAGTAGAAAATATTAAAGCATTAGAGAAGCCTGACTGTTCCACCAGTTGAGTGGTCTGTGTCTGTTCTCTTGGATTCTACAAACTATGCATTTCCTTATAAATTTATTTTATAACACTCATATATTTCCTATAAATTTATTTTATATTCCCATAAACTTATCCTACTCTGAAGAATAAGTTAAAAATCAATAAGTTAAAATAGTCCAATAGTCAAATTTTAACCTGTATATACCAAATTAAACAAGGCAGTGATACGTACTTTGGTATGTGTATTTGGGACCCACAGATACCTGAAGGCAAGAGATTATGGGCAGAGGGGACAATAGAAGGTTTTAGGCCTTGAGAAGACCAGTATAGGCTAATATATAGGCTGAAGTGAGGCTCTCTGGATAAAAAAGGTAATAAAAATCCCTCCTCTACCCCTAAAAAAAGGCAGAAGGAGAGAAAAGATAGTAGGCCATATGAGACAAAGAATGTAGCTAGTGATCTTATGGATTTGTTCATAAAAACAATACTTAGTGAAAATCAACAAAATACCATAGCCGATTAAAAGATAAACGGTCAAACGGGATAGAAAATGAAACCCATCCATATGCTTTTTAGCAGATATAAATGAAAAGATGGTAAAAAGATATGCCATGTAACAGCTAATAAAAAGAAAGTTTCTATAGATATATAGTGATGTCAGAAAGAAGATTAAAAAAAAAAAAAAGAAAAAAATAGATTTTTTTTTTTTTTTTTTTTTTGAGAGCGAGAATGAGAGGGTGGAGGGAGAGGGAGAAGCAGACTCTGCACTGAGCAGGAGCCTGATGCTGGGCTCAATTCCAGGACTCAGGGATTAGGACTTGAACCAAAGGCAGACGCTTAACTGACTGAGCCAACCAGGTGCCCCCAAAAAGGTAGATTTTGAGGGAAAAATAATTACTAGAGAAAAAGAAATATTAAAAATATTTAATGCATTATTAAGGTGAAACAAAACTATTTTTTATGTAATAACATAGCTCAAATATACATAAGTCAAAATTAATGATCTGTAAGAAGCATATTGATTACTTTATTGGATTGGGGAGATTTTAGCATCTATTACTCAGAAGGGTATAAGAAGCAACAATTTAAATTCCAAACTTGACCTAAAGACATTTGTGATTATACTCAACAGCTGGAGAATATCTATTTTTTTTTTCATTCACATGTCATACTTGTAAATAAAATGACTACTTGGCACTTCAAAAAGAGTCTCAACATATTCATAAGGAATGGAATAAAGGAAATCTTATGAGTACACAGTGAAGTTAAGCTAAATATTGAAAACAAAAGATCTTAGATTTTGAAAAGGAAACACACTTCTAAATATCATGAGACTTAAGAAGAGATCACAGTGGAACTTAAAAAATATTTTGAAATAAATTATAATAAAATACAATATATCAAAACTTGAGTGATGAATATAAGCTATGCTTTAAAGAGAATTTGAAGCTTTAAAAGCATGCATTAGAGAAGAGGAGAAAGAAAAAGCCATTTGAAATGAATTAACATTGATCTCAAAAAAGATAAGCAAATTCAAAGTAATGAAAGAATGAAGAAGTTAAAATCAAGAGCAGACATTAATGATATAAAAGAAAATCATATGAAAAAATAGTTAAAAAGTTACTTCTTTGAAAAGGCATAAAGTTATCTGAGCAAAGAAAATCGATAAAAGTCAAAGGAGAAAAAACATTCAATGAGACAAAAGGGAATTGACTTAGAAAATAAAAAGACCTAAATTGATATTATAAATAAATTTATATTAGTGCATTTGAAAATTTGATGAAATGGGCACATTTCTAGATAAATGATGTCAGAATGAAAAACAGAAAATCTGATTACAAAGAAAATTTGGAGATATTACAAAAATTGGATACATTATTAAAAACCTTCCACAAGGAAAACCTTAGGTCCAAATGTCATCAGTGACCCATTTCAAATATTTAAGGAATAAATAATGCCAGAGAAACTCTTTCAGAAAATATGAGATGAGAAACCACTGTCTAAATTATTAAATTGTAGAAGACCAATATAACAAAACCTGAAAGGGCAATAAAAAATGGGGGATAAAGTTAAAGGGCAATCTCAGTTCTGAATATAAATGCCAAGATTCTGAACAAAATAATGTCATTTCAAATCTGGCAGTGTATAAAAAGTATAATGACACATGCATGCATACACACACAGGTAATACATCACATCACAACCAAATTAAATTTTGCAGGAAAAGAAATTTGCTTCAAAATTTAAAAATACATCTGAACAAAGTAACAAAATTGTGATAAAGACTAAATATTCCAAATACTATGGCAAAAAATGCAGAAAAGCATTTAATAAATTTAACATATAATCATGATTTAAGCCACTAATTATGAAAGAATTAGAAATCCTTTATCTAATTAAGGGTATCTATAAAATGTCAATAGAAAACATCTTCCTTAAGGAAAAATATTCAAAGATGAGTATGCTTTCTATTAATACTACTGTTCATCACACTGCAAATTGTAATCAGTGTGAGACCAGAAAAACAGATTTTAAAAATTAAAGTCTGCCCCCCAAAACTTCTCACAACTAGCAGATGAAATTGTTTTTATGTAAAAATGTTAAAGGAATATGCAGTTAAATTATTAAGATTATTAAGTGATTTTTACCATGTTTTCTAGATTCAGGTTAAATGTAAAAATATTTTGTGTTTGTGTGTACAGACAAATTTTAATGATGAAATAAAAAATAAGGTTGCCATTTGCAACATCATCAGTCTCACAGAATTCAGACTAATAAGTCAAGCAAAATATGTGCAGTGTTTCTACCCAGCAACTATCAACTATGTTTCATTAAAAAAAAATTAAAAAGACCTAACTAAATGTGGGAAGATACTTGTTCATGGATTGGGAAATAATACAACATTGTAAAGCTATCAGTTCTTACCAAAATGATTCCTTTTGGTAGCAGACAAAATCTCAGTAGGATGTGTGTTAGTATGTTCCTTTGTGTGTGCATGTGCATATGTGTGTGTGTTGGTGTATTTCTAAATTGCCAAGATGTTTCTAAAATTTTATGGAGATACAGAAAGCCAAGAAAAGACTCTGAAGAAGGTAGAAACATTTTGAGGACTTGTTTATGAAGCTTTATTTTAAAGATTTATTATAAAGCTAAGTTAAGGTTTTAAAATATAAGAATACACACATAGAAGAGTGGCGCTAATTAGACAATCCAGAAACTGCGTATGTGGAAATTGATTTAAAACAAACATGACACCATAGATTGACTTTGTATTACAAACCATGCTGGGCCAATCAGATATCCATATGCAAACTTATGCCCACTTTCAAGCAAACAGAATAAAAAACCCAACTAGATGCAAAACACAAAATAATTTTCTAGAAGTTACAAAATGAGAGTATTTTAAAGATATGGGGGTCTGGAAATTTTGCTTTCTTTGTTTTCTTAAAGTTATTTGACTACATTAAAATTAAAAACTTCTGTTCATTTAAAAAAATGATTAAGTGAATGAAAATGAAAGGAACAGAAGTTACTTGTAAAGTATAGAATATGCAATATGTTCTTTTCCTTGAATATATAAGGAATCTCCACAATACAATAAGAAACAAAAATACAAAGGAAAAGTGGGCAATAGATATAAGAATGTATTTCACAAAAGAATATATTAAATGTCTAATAAAATATGAAGAGTTTAATCTTGTTAGTAACTGTGGTAATATTAAAATCATTATGATATGCCATAAAAATCCATCAAAATGACTAATATTAAATACTCGCTACAGCTCCTTGTCATACTAAAAATATAAAGAAATGGGAATCTTTTCATACTCCTGGTAGTAAATTGTCATAGATGCTGTGAAAACTGGCATTATCTGTTGAAGTTGAGCATATAAATTCTCTGACACAACAATTGTACTCATATCTATATACCCAATATAAATCCATATTTATGTGTACAAGAAGACCTATACAAAAATGTTCACAGTCACATTATTCATGATAGTTCTATATTAGTTTGCCAGGGCTGTCATAACAAGTATTACAAACTGAATGGTTTAAACAGCAGAAATGATTGTCTCCCAGTTCTGAAAGTTAGAAGTCTGCTCGCAAGGTGTTGGGAATATTGCACTCTTCTGAGGGCTTGGAGAAAGAATCTTTTCTACTTCTCTTCCCTAGCTTACGGTGGTTTTCTGGCAGTCTTTTGCAATTTTTAGCTGGTATAAGTATCATCCAGATTGCTGCCTTCATCTTTACATTCTTCCCGTGTGTATCTATCTCCAAATTTCTAGTTTTTATAGAAATCATTTATGTTGTGTTAGAAACTACCTTAATGACTAAGTATTCTAACTTGACTCTCTCTGTAAAGACCTTATCTCCAATAAGGTCATTTTCTGATGTACTGGGAAGTAGGACTTCAACATGATTTTGGCGGGACACAGTTCAACCCATAAGAAGTTCTAAACCATAAACATTTCAAGTGTTCAATAATACTAGAATGATGGATAAATTTAATACAGTGGAATAACAAAGAGAAATTAAAGTTGATACAGTATCACTATGTAGCAATTATATGTCATAAACAGGCAGGCACAAAAATATATGTCCTTAATAAATATTGCAGGATAGGTTTCCAAAAAAAATCAGAGAAAGTTTAAATATAGTCTTAGAAATCAGCTTAGCAATTAATCTTGAAATGTGCGTTGAGATGGTGATTGATAAGAATAGAATGCAGCTTCTAGGGGCTGTCAACATTCTGTTAATTGTTTGGGTGATTGTCATATGGGTGTGCTTGTGACAATCAGTTGAGTTGTATATTTTTTTTAAAGTTATATGTATGTGTATTGTGCTTCATTAAACATTAAGAACTCTTGATAGGTAAATAGGTGGAGGGATAAGTAGTAGATAGGTAATATATACATATTTTATATGATTAACAGATGTAGGTCTAGGCATATTCACATCAAACTTTATTTTTTTACTTTTATTTATTACTTTAAGAGAGTAGATTTGGAGAAGTCAGGTAAAGAGATACTATTAACTTCTTTTATCTCTTTCAGTCTTTTAACTCGCTGTAGAAAATATGCTTATTTCCAAATTTAAAAAATTAGAAAATATTACAGAAAGAAAGCAGTATGACAAATAATGCATTAAGAAGAGGTCAGTGTCTTATAAGGTCACATTTAGAAGATAGGAAAATCTTTGAGAATTTGTCTTTGTTCAGTCAACTTCTTGCACCATACATGTGAAACTCACAAATACTATGTTAGATATGGATGCATTCTCTTGTCATAGATAAATATTAATGAAACACTGTGAATAGCTGAAGGGTTCCTAATATATTGCACTCTCAGTAACATAAATCTGAAATTGAAACACATTTTAAAATGGTATACTCAATAATTCAAAATAATTTAAATCTTTTCATCTTAAACTTCATTGTTTAAGAAAAAGAGTTTAGGGGCACCTGGGTGGCCCAGTGGGTGAAAGTCTCTGCCTTCTGCTCGGGTCATGATTCCAGGGTCCTGGGATCAAGCCCTGCATCAGGCTCTCTGCTTAGTGGGGAGCCTGCTTCCTCCTCTCTCTCTCTCTGCCTACTTGTGATCTCAATCTGTCAAATAAATAAATAAAATCTTAAAAAAAAAAAAAGAAAAAAGAGTTTAAAACATTTTCCAGTCATAAATTGTGGTAGTTCACATTTCTCAGATAATTATGAGTTTATTGGAAATTATCTATTTGAAATCTCTACAGTAATTCTAAAGTATTTAACAGGAACCTACACTCAAGTTTTTAAGTGACAGGACTGATTCAAACCTATTGTACTTTTCAATTATAATGGAATATGTTCATATGTAACTTTGCACATTAAATGCCAGATTGTTTTGCTATATATTTAGTATCATCCAAGCTTAAGGAGACATTTTGTAAATATTAAAAGTTGCATACCTTAAGAATTCATGCTTTTTAAGTTTTTATTTAAATTCCAGTTAGCTAACATACAGTGTAATACTAGTTTCAGGTATAAAATGCTGTGATTCAATGCTTCCAAACAACACCCTGTGCTCATCATAAGAGCACACCTTAATTCCCGTCACCTATTTTGCTCACCTCGCTACTCATCTCCCCTCTAGTAGCCATCAGTGTGTTCTCTAGAGTTCAGTTCTCTATAGTTATAGTTTTTTTAGTCTGCCTCTCTTTCCCCCCCACCTTTGCTTATTTGTATTTTTCTTAAATCCACATATGAGTGAAATCAAATGGTATTTGTCGTTCTCTGATGGATTTTTCTTAGCATAATACTCCTTAGCTCCATCCATGTAGTTACGAATAGCTAGATTTCATTCCCTTTTATGGCTAATATTCCGTCACATATATATGTATCAGAAAAGAAGGTCAATAATGAAATCTCAGCATAAATATTCTCAGAAAAGAAGTTGCGCACACACGCGTGCGCACACACACACATACACACACACACTCCTCTTCTTCATCCATTTGTCAATTGGTGGGGGATGTTTCCATAATTTGGCTATTGTAGTTAATGCTGCTATAAACTTCAGGATGCATATTGAAGGAACATTTTTGTATTCTTTGGGTGAATACCTAATATGCAATTGCTGTCATAGGGTAACTCTATTTTTAACTTTTTGAGAAACCTCCATACTGTTTTCTCCAGTGGCTGCAGCAGTTTGCATTCCCACCAACAGTGCAATAGAGTTCCCCTTGTTTCTTGTTCATTTTAGCCAAGAATTCATGTTTTTGATCGTATAATGTCAGTTCATAGGTTAAGAAGAAGAAGAAATGAGATAGCTTCACTGATAAAAATGATAGCACCTTCTTTCTCCTTAGTTAAGCTGCATTAGCCAGAGGGGCCAAGGCCAAGGTTTCCTAAACCAAATGAAATCATTTTTTCTCTTTAGAGAAAAAGAAGCACACTAAAATATTTCCTGTATCTAGAGTACTAACTAAGGGCAAAATCACCCTGAATTTTTAACCAAAGACTGGGACTCTTCCCCCTTTCTCTTACTGCTTTATAATTTGCTTTCAATCAGCAATGCCATTGTGAGCATATAGAAAATATTGTGCATATTAATAAATCACTCACTAATTATTTAAATCTACTCTGAAACTTTAAGAGGGGTTTAGTGATTCAGTTGGTAGCTATGATTTTATCAACCGATGAACAATATATTTTGTCACTATAAGCAATATTTGCTTCTATTTCCATTGATGCCTTTAATTGGAAATATAAATAATAACTACCTTTAGATATCAAGACTGCTTATGAGATTAAAAAATTAATAAAACCTTTAAATAAATGTGTATATTTTTAGTAAACATTGTGCTAGGTGATAGACTATAAATATGAGTAATATATAAACCCTGGTACCACAAATTAAAAACAAAATTGATTCATTCTCATATTACATGGTGAGTACTTTAGCCAGGCTGTCCACAAAATGTTCTGAAAGCACAGGGTAAGGCAATTAATTCCATGAGCAAGAACAACAAAAAATGAAGAAACAAACCAACAAACAAACAAAAAGAGGGCTTTACAAAGATAATGCATGACTTGAGGTGTTGAGTAAGGTTATATTTTTCGATATAAATATATTTTGTGTAGAAGACAGCATATAATCAACTACATGAAAATGTGAGACCAAAACATAGCAAGTATTTCAGCTTGCTGGAGGTAAATTGAAAAGGACTGATGGGCAAATATAAACATAGAATATTAACTTTGGGGCCTGAAAATAAAAGACAACATAAAGCCATTAAAACTTTTACTTTGTAATTATCATGAGAAAAATATAATCAGATCCATATTTTAAAAATATAAGTAGTCTTTAACAGACTAACTGTAGAGATAAAGGAGCTGGGAGCACCTGGAATTATTGGGTGGCTTTTATACATGTTTAAGCAAACAATGATGAAATCCTGAACTAGATTACAGAAGTGGGACAGAAAGGAGAGAATGACTCCGAGAAGCACTCAGAACGAGAAATCATAGCACATAAACTGTAATATTTGAGTAATAAAGAAGAATTGTTGTCTTAATTCTCAGATTTCTAGCATTCTGTTTCTCTTAAATGAGCCATTAAACAAGGCAGATTTGAGGAGTTATTATTGAACTTAAGAGTCAGTAAGAGACACAGTAAAGGAAGTGATAGAAATATGATTTGTTACATCAGTGAATATATGGCAATTTAAACCATGAGATTGAATTGAATTCACCTGAATTGCAAATTATATTCATAAAAGGAAAGTGAGAATGCCATAATGTAATTCTAAAAAGAAGAGAGGAAGGCCCATGATGAAATCTCAGCATAAAAATAATATTTTCAGAAAACAAGTTGCTTTTCAGTGGCTTCTTGGTGTTAAATCTCTCAGACATAGCCATGAGATTTTACAGCAAAACAGTCAAGTTTGACAAGAAATACGATTCCTACTCCTTGTGCACTAAATATTATACAGAAATGTTGGACATTGAAGGACATAAGTTGAAGGACATTATTTGAAGTGATTTATTAATAAACTTTTGCCTTAAAGATAGTATATCCAAAAATTTTCTTGATACGTTTATCAAAAATTTACCAATGAAAAATACTCCACATATTTATCTTATTTTTCATCTGAATTAGAGAATTGCCAAAGATTAATTTTAAATAGTTCAATAAGATACAATTTGTATATAATCTTTTATTTAGAGAAAAGTAAGAGAGAAGTGGGGAGATGTAAGATAAATCTGAATTGATTGGAGTAAGAACGAACAGTCACCCAAATCTCAGCTATATATTATCATTAGAAAGACTCAGAGGTCAAGAAGTTGTTTCTTTGTACAGAGGCAAATATAAAGGGTATACTTAGTCCTATCTCAATGTCAGCTTATTCAATAAGGATGTTTAATATCACAAAAGTTACTCAATGTAGTGCTTTGGGGACAATTGTTCTCAGGTGGCTGGGAAATTGTATTTAAGTTAATGGGCATTTATTATCTCCAAATGTCTAAAATTTTTCTTCTGATGTGTGGATGAAATTTGCTTTCAAGTGATTTTGAAAATTATATACTCTGAAAAATCAGGAATTAGCTCTGAGATGGATATATGCTCCATAAAGCCTTTATTCAAAAATAAATGTAAGTAAATTATTTCCCCATGGCATTTCTTACAAGTGAGAAATTCTTGACACTTATTTCTTTAGATCTTTTAATATGAGGCATATTTTCTAATAATAAAAAGAGAAAGGCTTTACTTTTAATAAAGACAAATTTTCAGGCAAAATATCTTATGTGGTTTAATGTTTTAAAGTGTTGACATTTTTAGTTTTTCTGCTCATAGGAAAAGGTAAGTATGGTGAAATACAGTGCAAAAAATATCAGTTGGATACAATTCCTCACAGATAGAAGATAACCTCCACAGAAAAAACTTTGGTATAATTGTGGCATTAATACTGGACATGGCTATTTTTTTGCATTGCTCTTAAATATCAAAATGGTATGATTATGGGTATCTGGGTGGCTCAGTCGGTTAAGCATTTGCCCTTGGCTCAGGTCATGATCCCGGAGTCCTGAGATCATGCACACATTGGGCTCCCTGCTCAGCTTCTCCCTCTCCCTCTGCTTCTCCCTCTCCCTCTGCTGTTACCCTGCTTATACTCTCTCTCTCTTTCATTCTCTCTCTCTGTCAAATAAATAAATAAATATCTTTCTAAAAATAGTATGATTAGTAAAGCAAAAAATGTTGAAATTATCTGTAAGTTTGCAGATTTTTAAAAATAGTTACGTATTTTATAAAAGCATAGAACTGATTATCATAACTTCCAAATTCATATAAGTTGGTCAAACTAGATAAGCCTTTTTCCAAGTGGAGAATTGGGTTGTCAAGCTTACTACATGTAATTAAAAAAAAAAAAAAATGATTGCATGAAAAAAAAGAAAAATGCTACTCCTCATGGCTCAGCTTTTCTCCAAACTTTCAAACTTTAAAGAGAGAATTCATACTAATGTGCTTTATTTATGTTATTTTAGAGAAATACATGGCCATAAAATATTACTGAAGGACAAATATATAGTATATACATTAGTCTCTTGAGTGGGTCTATTATAAGCATTAAACTCTCTGTGAACTTTGTAAACTTTCTGTGAAATTCTCACTCTCATAATACATTTTCAAGATGAAAACCATAGCACCATTGCAAATAACATCTGTTCACAAGGATTCAATGACCTTAATTCAGATTACACAGCTTTCCAGGTGTCTTCTTCTATGAAATTCCAATTTGTAAATAGTCACATAAAATCTAAAAAGCAAAATAAAATGTCTTGTTATTTCAACGTTAAAATTCTTCAAAAATTAAATTTATATTACACAAAACCTAGAGAAGCAGAGTGACCTGGTATACAATAACCAACCCATATTTTCCCAAAACAAATCCTATTAAATTAGAATACTAGCTAAATAAATTTAAGAAACCTTTATTTATAGGTCATTGTCAATGTGGAATCTTGGAGAAAGGAAATAATGTGTTTCCTAAGTGTTTTTTACCGTAATGAATCCCCTTGCTGATTAGCAGAACAACTTTAGATAATATCTGGATAATCATTAATTATTATAAGGATCATGTAGTAATGTAAAATCAGTTGTATATTTTTTAATGTATTTTACTCTTTGTAACCATTTTAAAGACTGTAGTACAGATCATGATAATGGTTTACCTGACTGAGGGAATAAAGAGTATATATGGTTGTTGCAGTCCCTAAGCTCTCACTGCGCTTGTTCTGTTCTCTTTCACTGCCACATTTTCTGCCACCACTGTCCTTATTCATTGGACTAAAGGCTTTTTCCCCTCTTTGTATATCCACACTCAGGAAAGAAAAACATTTTTTTCAAACTTGCCTTTTTGTTCCTCTTCATATTATTTTCTCTCTTTATTTTTTTAATTTTTTAAAAATTTTTATCTTTTATTTTTTTTATTTTTTTTTCTACACTTGCATTCTTTTTTTTTTTAATTTTTTATTTTTTATAAACATATATTTTTATCCCCAGGGGTACAGGTCTGTGAATCACCAGGTTTACACACTTCACAGCACTCACCAAAGCACATACCCTCCCCAATGTCCATAATCCCACCCCCTTCTCCCAACCCCCCTCCCCCTAGCAACCCTCAGTTTGTTTTCTGAGATTAAGAGTCACTTATGGTTTGTCTCCCTCCCAATCCCATCTTGTTTCATTTATTCTTCTCCTACCCACTTAAGCCCCCATGTTGCATCACCACTTCCTCATATCAGGGAGATCATATGATAGTTGTCTTTCTCTGCTTGACTTATTTCGCTAAGCATGATACGCTCTAGTTCCATCCATGTTGTCGCAAATGGCAAGATTTCATTTCTTTTGATGGCTGCATAGTATTCCATTGTGTATATATACCACATCTTCTTGATCCATTCATCTGTTGATGGACATCTAGGTTCTTTCCATAGTTTGGCTATTGTGGACATGGCTGCTATAAACATTCAGGTGCACGGGCCCCTTTGGATCACTACGTTTGTATCTTTAGGGTAAATACCCAATAGTGCAATTGCTGGGTCATAGGGCAGTTCTATTTTGAACATTTTGAGGAACCTCCATGCTGTTTTCCAGAGTGGCTACACCAGCTTGCATTGCCACCAACAGTGTAGGAGGGTTGCCCTTTCTCCACATCCTCGCCAGCATCTGTCATTTCCTGACTTGTTGATTTTAGCCATTCTGACTGGTGTGAGGTGATATCTCATTGTGGTTTTGATTTGTATTTCCCTGATGCCGAGTGATATGGAGCACTTTTTCATTCTCTGTTGGCCATATGGATGTCTTCTTTGCAGAAATGTCTGTTCATATCCTCTGCCCATTTCTTGATTGGATTATTTGTTCTTTGGGTGTTGAGTTTGCTAAGTTCTTTATAGATTCTGGACACTAGTCCTTTATCTGATATGTCGTTTGCAAATATCTTCTCCCATTCTGTCAGTTGTCTTTTGATTTTGTTAACTGTTTCCTTTGCTGTGCAAAAGCTTTTGATCTTGATGAAATCCCAGTAGTTCATTTTTGCCCTTGCTTCCCTTGCCTTTGGCGTTGTTCCTAGGAAGATGTTGCTGCGGCTGAGGTCGAAGAGGTTGCTGCCTGTGTTCTCCTCAAGGATTTTGATGGATTCCTTTCGCACATTGAGGTCCTTCATCCATTTTGAGTCTATTGTTGTGTGTGGTGTAAGGAAATGGTCCAGTTTCATTTTTCTGCATGTGGCTGTCCAATTTTCCCAGCACCATTTATTGAAGAGGCTGTCTTTTTTCCATTGGACATTCTTTACTGCTTTGTCGAAGATTAGTTGACTGTAGAGTTGAGGGTCTATTTCTGGGCTCCTATTCTGTTCCATTGATCTATGTGTCTGTTTTTGTGCCAGTACCATGCTGTCTTGATGATGACAGCTTTGTAATAGAGCTTGAAGTCCGGAATTGTGATGCCACCAACGTTGGCTTTCTTTTTAAATATCCCTTTGGCTATTCGAGGTCTTTTCTGGTTCCATATAAATTTTAGAATTATTTGTTCCATTTATTTGAAAAAGATGGATGGTATTTTGATAGGAATTGCATTAAGTGTGTAGATTGCTTTAGGTAGCATAGACATTTTCACAATATTTATTCTTCCAATCCAGGAGCATGGAACATTTTTCCATTTCTTTGTGTCTTCCTCCATTTCTTTCATGAGTACTTTATAGTTTTCTGAGTATAGATTCTGTGCCTCTTTGGTTAGGTTTATTCCTAGGTATCTTATGGTTTTGGGTGCAATTGTAAATGGGATGGACTCCTTAATTTCTCTTTCTTCTGTCTTGCTGTTGGTGTAGAGAAATGCAACTGATTTCTGTGCATTGATTTTATATCCTGACACTTTACTGAATTCCTGTATAAGTTCTAGCAGTTTTGGAGTGGAGTCTTTTGGGTTTTCCACATATAGTATCATATCATCTGCGAAGAGTGATAATTTGACTTCTTCTTTGCCGATTTGGATGCCTTTAATTTCCTTTTGTTGTCTGATTGCTGAGGCTAGGGCCTCTAGTACTATGTTGAATAGCAGTGGTGATAATGGACATCCCTGCCGTGTTCCTGACCTTAGCGGAAAAGCTTTCAGTTTTTCTCCATTGAGAATGATATTTGCGGTGGGTTTTTCATAGATGGCTTTGATGATATTGAGGTATGTGCCCTCTATCCCTACACTTTGAAGAGTTTTGATCAGGAAGGGATGCTGTACTTTGTCAAATGCTTTTTCAGCATCTATTGAGAGTATCATATGGTTCTTGTTCTTCTTTTATTGATGTGTTGTATCACATTGACTGATTTGCGGATGTTGAACCAACCTTGCAGCCCTGGAATAAATCCCACTTGGTCGTGGTGAATAATCCTTTTAATGTACTGTTGAATCCTATTGGCTAGTATTTTGTTGAGTATTTTCGCATCTGTGTTCATCAAGGATATTGGTCTATAGCTCTCTTTTTTTTTTTTTATATTTGACAGCTTTTGTTTATTTATCATTAGTATTTAAACTTACTGAAATATAGCTGAAACACAATGTTATATTAGTTTCAGGTATACAACATAGTGATTTGACTATTCTGTACATTATTCAGTGCTCACCTATCATATGATCTCCTTGATATGAGGAAGTGGTGATGCAACATGGGGGCTTAAGTGGGTAGGAGAAGAATAAATGAAACAAGATGGGATTGGGAGGGAGACAAACCATAAGTGACTTTTAATCTCACAAAACAAACTGAGGGTTGCTGGGGGGAGGGGGTTTGGGAGAAGGGGGTGGGATTATGGACATTGGGGAGGGTATGTGCTTTGGTGAGTGCTGTGAAGTGTGTAAACCTGGTGATTCACAGACCTGTACCCCTGGGGACAGAGTATTATGCCTCCATCAGAAAGGATGAATACCCAACTTTTGTAGCAACATGGACGGGACTGGAAGAGATTATGCTGAGTGAAATAAGTCAAGCAGAGAGAGTCAATTATCATATGGTTTCACTTATTTGTGGAGCATAACAAATAGCATGGAGGACATGGGGACTTAGAGTGGAGAAGGGAGTTGGGGGAAATTGGAAGGGGAGGTGAACCATGAGAGAGTATAGCTCTCTTTTTTGATGGGATCCTTGTCTGGTTTTGGGATCAAGGTGATGCTGGCCTCGTAAAATGAGTTTGGAAGTTTTCCTTCCATTTCTATTTTTTGGAACAGTTTCAGGAGAATGGGAATTAGTTCTTCTTTAAATGTTTGGTAGAATTCCCCCGGGAAGCCGTCTGGCCCTGGGCTTTTGTTTGTTTGGAGATTTTTAATGACTGTTTCAATCTCCTTACTAGTTATGGGTCTGTTCAGGCTTTCTGTTTCTTCCTGGTTCAGTTGTGGTAGTTTATATGTTTCTAGGAATGCATCCATTTCTTCCAGATTGTCAAATTTGTTGGCGTAGAGTTGCTCATAGTATGTTCTTATAATAGTTTGTATTTCTTTGGTGTTAGTTGTGATCTCTCCTCTTTCATTTATGATTTTATTTATTTGGGACCTTTCTCTTTTCTTTTTGATAAGTCAGGCCAGGGGTTTATCAATTTTATTAATTCTTTCAAAGAACCAGCTCCTAGTTTCGTTGATTTGCTCTATTGTCTTTTTGGTTTCTATTTCATTGATTTCTGCTCTGATCTTTATGATTTCTCTTCTCCTGCTTGGCTTAGGGTTTCTTTCTTGTTCTTTCTCCAGCTCCTTTATGTGTAGGGTTAGGTTGTGTACCTGAGACCTTTCTTGTTTCTTGAGAAAGGCTTGTACCGCTATATATTTTCCTCTCAGGACTGCCTTTGTTGTGTCCCACAGATTTTGAACCGTTGTATTTTCATTATCATTTGTTTCCATGATTTTTTTCAATTCTTCTTTAATTTCCCGGTTGACCCATTCATTCTTTAGAAGGATGCTGTTTAGTCTCCATGTATTTGTGTTCTTTCCAAAATTCCTTTTGTGGTTGAGTTCTAGCTTTAGAGCATTGTGGTCTGAAAATATGCAGGGAATGATCCCAATCTTTTGATACCGATTGAGTCCTGATTTAGGACCGAGGATGTGATCTATTCTGGAGAATGTTCCATGTGCACTAGAGAAGAATGTGTATTCTGTTGCTTTGGGATGAAATGTTCTGAATATATCTGTGATGTCCATCTGGTCCAGTGTGTCGTTTAAGGCCTTTATTTCCTTGCTGATCTTTTGCTTGGATGATCTGTCCATTTCAGTGAGGGGAGTGTTAAAGTCCCCTACTATTATTGTATTATTGTTGATGTGTTTCTTTGATTTTTTTATTAATTGGTTTATATAGTTGGCTGCTCCCACGTTGGGGGCATAGATATTTAAAATTGTTAAATCTTCTTGTTGGACAGACCCTTTGAGTATGATATAGTGTTCTTCCTCATCTCTTATTATAGTCTTTGGCTTAAAATCTAATTGATCTGATATAAGGATTGCCACTCCTGCTTTCTTCTGATGTCCATTAGCATGGTAAATTCTTTTCCACCCCCTCACTTTAAATCTGGAGGTGTCTTCAGGCTTAAAATGAGTTTCTTGGAGGCGACATATAGATGGGTTTTGTTTTTTTATCCATTCTGATACCCTGTGTCTTTTGACAGGGGCATTTAGCCCATTAACATTCAGGGTATCTATTGAGAGAGATGAATTTAGTGCCATTGTATTGCCTGTAAGGTGACTGTTACTGTATATGGTCTCTGTTCCTTTCTGATCTACCACTTGTAGGCTCTCTCTTTGCTTAGAGGACCCCTTTCAATATTTCCTGTAGAGCTGGTTTGGTGTTTGCAAATTCTTTCAGTTTTTGTTTGTCCTGGAAGCTTTTAATCTCTCCTTCTATTTTCAATGATAGCCTAGCTTGATACAGTATTCTTGGCTGCATGTTTTTCTCGTTTAGTGCTCTGAAAATATCATGCCAGCTCTTTCTGGCCTGCCAGGTCTCTGTGTATAAGTCAGCTGCCAATCTAATATTTTTACCATTGTATGTTACAGACTTCTTTTCCCGGGCTGCTTTCAGGATTTTCTCTTTGTCACTGAGACTTGTAAATTTTACTATTAGGTGACGGGGTGTGGGCCTATTCTTATTGATCTTGAGGGGCATTCTCTAAACCTCCTGAATTTTGATGCTCGTTCCCTTTGCCATATTGGGGAAATTCTCCCCAATAATTCTCTCCAGTATACCTTCTGCTCCCCTCTCTCTTTCTTCTTCTTCTGGAATCCCAATTATTCTAATGTTGTTTCGTCTTATGGTGTCACTTATCTCTCGAATTCTCCCCTCGTGGTCCAGTAGCTGTTTGTCCCTCTTTTGCTCAACTTCTTTATTCTCTGTCATTTGGTCTTCTATATCACTAATTCTTTCTTCTGCCTCATTTATCCTAGCAGTGAGAGCCTCCATTTTGATTGCACCTCATTAATAGCTTTTTTGATTTCAACCTGGTTAGATTTTAGTTCTTTTATTTCTCCAGAAAGGGCTTTTATATCTCTCGAGAGGGTTTCTCTAATATCTTCCATGCCTTTTTCGAGCCTGGCTAGAACCTTGAGAATTGTCATTCTGAACTCTAGATCTGACATATTACCAATGTCTGTATTGATTAGGTCCCTAGCCTTCGGTACTGCCTCTTGTTCTTATTTTTGTGTTGAATTTTTTCCGTCTTGTCATTTTGTCCAGATAAGAGTATATGAAGGAGCAAGGAAAATACTAAAAGGGTGGCAACAACCCCAGGAAAATATGCTTTCAGAAAGTGGTTGTTTTTCTGTTTCCAGAATTGCTGTTCTTCTTCTCTTCGATCTGCCGATGGATTTTCAGGTGTTTGCAATCTTTAGATAAGCTATCTAGCTGATCTCCAGCTAGCTGAAGTAGTCTCAGCCTGCTACTTCTCCACCATCTTGACTCCGCCACTATTTTCTCTCTTTAAAATTCTCTTTCCACTTATCTTCACTAAATGAGATCGCTTTAAGTCTTCAAGGATTAATCTATTTATTGATAATAAACAATGCTGCATAAGATAAATTTTTAAAATATATTCTTCATATTATTGAAGATCTGATATGAAGATATAACCCAATGAAAAACTCAAAGGACAATTTATGCATGAAGTTGTGATCAAAGAGATAAAGTAGTTTCTGAGCATTAAAGTTATGTATTATATCACATAAGTATTTGCCCATATAGCAGAGATTGTGACCAGAGTCTCTTGGGGTGGAACATTTTATCAGAGCTCTTATTTCGGTGAGGTGGATTAGATGGAACAATGACTTGAGGGGCCATTATATCTGGATTACAATTCTTCCATTGCCAAAATGACATTAAAAATAAAAGGAAGAAGCAATTTTGGAATGGCAAGGTAAGGACCTTCAAAAGTTAACTTCTCAGTAAAAGCTATAAAAAAAATGACAATAATTTTCAAAATCAACTTTTTTTCAGAACTCTGAAATTAACCAAAACCTTGCAAAAAAAAAAATCCCAAGTGTCTACTGAAATTTGGTAAGAACAGCAAATTCTGTGGCATATTAACTTGTACCACTCCATCACATCTTTCTAAGCCTGCAGTAGCCTTGAAGACCAGCAGCCTTACAGCAACCTAAATAAATGGAATTATGTCCCATGCTCATTTATTGAATCTCTCCATTTGGCTAAAATGGAAATACTCCCCTATTTGATGTACAGCCAGCACAATCTCTATGGAGATCCCAGCTGCTTTTTTTCAGATTTCTAGCATTGTATTTCTCTTAAATGAGTCATCAAACAAGGCAGATTTGAGGAGTAATTATTGAATTTAAGAGTCAGTAAGAGACACAGTTATAGAAATATGTTTTGTGAATATATGGCATTTTAAACCATGAGATCAAATTGAATTAACCTAAACTGCAAATTATATTTGTAAAAGAAAAGGGAGAGCATCACAATGTAATTCTAAAAAGAAGAGAAGGCCCATGATGAAATCTCAGCATAAAAATAATATTCTCAGAAAACAATTGTTTTTCAGTGGCTTCTCGGTGATGTCAGATTCATAATGGAAGGCAAGGTACACAAGATAGACAAAACACCTAATAGAAGCAAAGTTGGAGGACTCATTATTTCCTGATTTCAAAACTTACTATAAGCTACAGTGGTCAAAACAATGTATGACTAGGTTCAGGATAGTTGTATTTATCAGGGGAAAAAAATTGAGAGGCCAGAAATAAACCTTTGCATTTATGGTCATTTGATATACAACAAGGGTACTAAAATAATTCAATTGTGAAAAAAACTAGTGTTTTGAACAAATAGTGTGCAGGGATACATCCATATTTATATGCAAAAGATTTAAACTCCCTTTCTTCACATTATTGCTACGTGAATTATATCTTGATAAAATTATTACAAAAACAAACAAAAAGTGCTGGGCAGATCTGAGAATACTGACACTGGAGGAGAAAGAAAGAATAAAGCAGATACCTTCTCTGGGTGGTAATGACCATTCTGCACCCCTTCCTTAGGATTTATGCTCTCTCCCTGGGTGCACATAGTCTACAAGGGCCAAAGTTTCTCAAAGTTTGAACTTAATTTGAGATGAGTATTACTTGTAGATCCCCTAGTACTTAAAGTAAACACAAATCCTCTTCAGAGGAGAGCACATTCATTCACACTCATCACAAAGTCTCCTTGAGATTCTCTCTCCCTTTGCCAGTCCTGCTCATATGCTCTCTCTCTCTCTCTCTTTCTCAAATAAATAAATAAATCTTGAAAAAAATAAAAAAGACCTAAAATACAGATAATTTGGGGGTAAAGGTATTACTGGAAAAAAATAAGTGCATAAATGGAACTTAATGTTTAAAGGCTCTTATACATTCAATGAATATATATATGTATATATATATTCACACACACACACACATACGTCTTATGAATATTCCTCAAATATTTGTATATTCAAGGAATATATATATACGAATGTATGTATTTAAAATACACTTTTTCCATTCTTTTATGTATATTTATATATTAAAAGAACTATATATGTTCCTATAAATATTCCTTGAGTATGTATGTATATATGTGTATATTCAATTTAAATATACCTTTTTCCAAGAATAAAGAAAGTTTAGAATAAATGACCAAATAATTGGCTGTAATCAAGTGTCAACAAATTTCAAGGAATGTAATCTATTTTGTTTATTTTTGACCACATAGAATTAAACTAGAAATCTAATTCAAGAGGCAACTCAAAATGTGTGTATTAAGAGCAGTTTATACCATCAGAGAGATTTGACTTAATATATGGGCATTGTAGTGCGTTGAATGCTGGCCTCCAAAATGATCTGTCCATATTCTAATCCCTGTGACCTGTGGTTATGATCTTATTTGGAAAAAGCATCTTTGGAAATATAAATTAAGGATCTTCCGATGTGGTCATTTTAGACTATCCTGGATGGATGCTAAATCCATTAGTAAAAGTCCTTATAAAAGATATAGAGAAGGGACAAGGGGGCAGAAGAAAAGGTCGTGTGGATTGAGGCAGAGACAGGAGTTACATAGCCACAAGCCAAGGAATGCCTGCATCTCCCAGAAGCTCCAAGAGGCAGGAAATGATTTCCCCTAGAGTTTTTAGAGAGAGGGAAGGCCTACTAACAACTTGATTTTGTACATCTTTCCTTAAGAATTGAGGGATAATAGATTTCCATTGTTTTAAGGGACCAAGTTTGTGGTAATATGTAACAAGTCACTAGCCCTAGGAAACTAATATAAATGTTAAAGGCATTTTGGAATAGCAATCTTAAGTCTTTAAGTAATGATATAATTGAGACCTATAACTTAATTGGATGACATCTAAAGGGTTAGGGACTTGATCCATACAAAATCAATTTTGACATTTTTTGCTGAGTACAGTCTGGAGGTTGAATATCTCTAAAATAGGAGGTATGAATTGAGAGATGCTTAAAGAGCTAATAGAACACCAATGAGTTTGCTTTACATGTAGCTACCGGTCTTCTATATGTGTTCCTCTACGTCAATAGTGAAAGGTGTAATCAGTCTTTCCTTGTTTAAGTGACAGGTGTTTATAGTTGTTGCTGTCATTTTCAGAAAATCTAAAGACTGAATTATATAAAACAGAGAGTAATTCACATATCAGATTTAGAAGCCAAACAAATATTGCCTTTATCTGTTGGGGGAGTTAATGGAGGAGATTCATAATGTTGGATAGAAAATACTGATTCAAACGAATAGAGTCCTGCATTATACCCACATGCAAATAGTTTTTCTCCTACATCTCTTCCTGTTATTTTTCATCTTTTTGTATGAGCTACTTTTCCTCTGATTATTTATGGTAGTGTCTCCTTTTCTGTTATTCAAACCCATCCATTCCTATAGTTTCACTGACCACCTATAAATCATTTAACTCCAAATGGGTATTTCTGGCCCTGTTCTCCCTCCTAAATTTCAAACATGGGTATGCAATTGCCTAGTGACTTTTCTACTTTGTTTTTCTGCAGGCACATAGCTTCAAAGTACAAATCTGTTACTTAAAAAAAATCTTAACCTTCTCCTTTACCTTAGTTCTCTTCGAGTGAGTGGCATCATGAATATTCCAAGCCAGAATTTTGAATCTAGTCCTGAATTTCTGCCTCTCTTACCATGACATACAAAGTTATACCAGGTCTTCTTGAGCTTATCTACTTTGTATTTCTTGAATCTTTCCAATTTGTTCAGCTTGTCATTACCTTCATTAAAGTCCCCATTATCTCCTGCCTACAACACTCAAGAACTTGCCTATTTCTCTCTTTCATTCTTGTCTTGTTTCTTGGACTATATTCTTCAGCTCTTATCAAGATGCTTTTGCTAAACCTACATGGCCTCCTACATCAGCTCCTTCAATATACAATACCATATCCCATCCCCATTCCTGACTAAACCATCACTGATTTCTCCAGCTAAAGTCAAAATTCCTTGTGAACTGAATAGCTGATGGACTGTTCTCTTAACATATTTGTTTTCTAAGCCCTTTCTTCTCACATCACACTGAATTGCATGCATTTCTTCAAAATTGCCATGTGTTTTTTCAAGGCTTTTACATTCTATTCCTCTTCTTAGAATTCCTCCCCGCCCATTCCTCATGTTAGAGACCAAGTCCTGATACATATTTACCCCAGATGTCACTCACCCAGAGTGAAGATGTTCCAGATCCTCTGTTGTTGGGTTAGTTGCTTATGCTCAGTGGTCCCAAAGCACCATATCCTTACTTCTCTCATCTTATTTACCAGCTATTGTTTGTGTCACCTATACAAAACTGTAAATCCTTGAGGGCCTGCATATATCTTCATCATTGTTGTAGTCCCAGATTCTGGTGCAAGTATCCCAAATTCATATACTGTCAAGGCCAACTGTGTAAAGAAAATGTGTAACTACATTGAGGGCAGTATGTATCAAAAGCACAGGATTGTGGTGTTGCCAATTACTGTGTTTCCAGGCCACATTTGTCCCCCCTGCAGTCAGTCTGGCTACCAAAATATTATATATTCTGAATTAGCTCTATACCCAAGTCACAAGTAGGTTATCAATGAAAATTCATTAGATTAATTATAGAAGTTGAAATTCATCCTTTTATTAATCAGCTTTTGATTGAATATTGCTTCAGTATATGAGTCAAGACATAGATCCTTACTCATCCTCCCTCCCCAGGAAGTCATTTTGTAACTTTAGGGAAACCAAAAGTTAGGTGACAAGTTAGTGGTGTTAATGTGATACAATGGAGTTATTATAATGATCACATTCCAATTATAAATAGTTTAGAGATAAATTGGAGGCCATTCTACTTTCTCTGTGAGTAATATAGATATTTTTGAGATAAATTCAAGGCAATTTCAATTTCTCTGTGAGTAATATAGATAGATATATTTGAAATATACTTGAAATATTTTGACAGAGCTTATGAAATGTTATAAAATTTTATACTACTTAGAATTCCTTATAAAGAAAAATAAGTAAGATAGTATAAAAATAATAAATGGCAACATTGATTTATGTATTTTTATATATATTTTATATATATTTTTTTCTTAGCAGACTTTATTATATTAATACATGAATAAATTCTTATATTTTTTCATTTGTCTGGACATATTACCCCAGTTCTATGGGTAGGTTTTACTTGAATATAGATAGGTTTGACTTTTGAATATGTAAGCGGAATTATATTTTTAACATAATGAAAATGAAAAATAAAGTATTTTTGAAAATTTTCAGATAAAATAACTATTCTATATATATTTTAAATGTAAATGTAATTTTAAAATATTGTTTAAAAATCCTGTTGTCAAATAGAGGAGGATATAATATGCCAATAACAAAATGCATAAAATAATTATGTACAAAGATATAATCCCAACACTGCACATTTTGAGTAATATTTTGAACTTTTCATTTTCTGTCCTAACTAGATGCATAGAAATAGGGGCACCTGGGTGGCTCAGTGGGTTAAGTCTCTGCCTTCGGCTCAGGTCATGATCTCAGGGTCTTGAAATCAAGCCCCATGTCGGGCTCTCTGTTCAGCAGGGAGCCTGCTTCCCCCCTCTCTCTCTGCCTGCCTCTCTGCCTACTTGTGCTCTCTGTCTGTCAAATAAATAAATAAAATCTTTATTAAAAAAAATCTGATTTGTAAAAATGTTTTCCTTCATAATCCTTCTGGGATAAGAGTTCCACAAAGTTCTGCCTACCTAATTGACAACATATAAATCATATTTTGCCATCTAATTGAGTGAATCATATTGTACTGTAGCAACTGGTTTTCTGTATGGTTGTAGCAAACTTAAGAGTTACCTGTTTACCTAACTTTGAGAGGGCTTATTTGGAATAATGCTATACTAAAATTAATTTACATCTTGTATCACTTTGTGTATAGTATCAAAAATTTAAACCTTCCAAAAGAATAAAAAGTAAAGCCTATAAGAATGAAAATTTTCTCTCCTAAAAAGTAGAAAAAGAATCTTATATATATGCTATTCAGTTATTATCATGTGCCGGTTTTAGTTCTAACTCTGACCTTAATTTCATGCTGTCTGCTTCAGTTCTGCTTTGTACCTAGAAGTGATGAAACATCTTTAGTGAGTGAATATATCATGTTTACACAACAGTTGAGTTATTTGGAGTGATTTCATTTGTTAAGAATGCAACAATATGAAACTGTCATTCACTTGAAGCACTCTTGGAAACTTGTCTTGTATTGTGATAAATAGTGCCTCTCTGATATAAGTAGAAGTTTTATCCCCTTGAGGTTTCCCTTTTTAGTGTACTAATGAGGATATGTATTCAGCACTATTTAAGATTGTATAAAACTTTTTTTCCTTTTACCTGAATTTTATTTTGTTAATGTAAAAATCAGCATTTTTCCTGCATAGCCAATTTACTGAACATTGGAAGGATTCATATTGTTCCTTAATATTAAAGTCACTAGTCTTTGGAAATGAAATCATGGCAAGCTTCAAGTTTCTTTGAGCCACATCTGAGTTATTTGAAGCATATAGGATTCCATTGTAGCAAAAGTTGTTTTTAGTAAATTAAATTTTCTGAACAATCTATTAAAAATAACTCAGGTTATAGCTCCACCAATACCCTATCAAGTTACTTTTTAGTGAGAATATATAAGTATTAAAAGATGAAAAGTCAAAGGAGGAATTGTTTAATTTAATGTTTCTGCTGTGGTGAGGAAAAATGTTCAGAAAGGAAGAGGCATATCAGGAATGAGTTAGTTATTTTAATGCTGTTATCTGTCAGGGTTTTAGGAGGTTATTGTTTTTCAACAGTTAAAATATTTAAATATCCGATGAATTTTACAAGTTGTTGGGAACAGAAGCATTGCTATGGCATTCCTGAAACTATTAAGGACAACATGAAGATGAAGGTTCTGTTAGACTTTTGAGAAGAAACTAACATGACACATGGTAGGAAAAATGGAAATTAATTCATTAGTATAGAGGAAAAAATATATATTTATATTTTCTTTCTGTTATGGGAGCAATGAAAAATATATTAGTGCTGTTAGGATGCAAACACAACCCTAGTGCATCTGTCATGTCATATAGGCCACTTAACCAAGAAACATAAAAGCATTTCTCATGGTGAATTAAAAGTGATAATACCTTAAGGCAATGAGATGGTGGCATAGTAGGAGAATGCTAGGCTCGCTTCATCCCTACTATCAAACTATGATTTGATAGTATGTAACTATCAAATCATTCTGAATAATGAAAAAAATTGACCCGAGGACTGATATAACAGACTGTAGACTAAAGGGAGAGAAGAGGCCACACTGAAGAAGGAAGTACAGAGATGTGGTTTGGGGAAGAAATAGATTGAATGTGCTGCTGAGGAGAGGGAGGTTGTGGAGAAAGGTAAGAGAGAGTAGAGCCCAAGGTATATGCACAAGAACACTTCCCCAAAGACATTGGCTGGGAAAATGAGAGGGGCTGATTTTCTTGAGATTTTACAACCAGTGGGGCTCAAAGACTCAAGAGTTATATGTCACCAGGCTTGGCTGGGATAGAGACCTGAAGGCACTACCCTACTCCTGGAGAGAGGGCAGCCAAACAACCCCGGGCCGGCTGTCCAATCTGAGGATCATCTAAGGGGCATGGGAAGAGACAGTTTGTACTTCTTAGAGTGCATCTGTGAGAAGTGGCATTGCTTCTCTGGGGATAAAAGAACTGGTGGATGCCATTTCACTCTGCTGTCCCTTAACATACGTGCAGAGATACCTGCTGAGGGGGACTAACTGGGACACTGGCTGTTTAGCCTGCTTTGCTTCAAATCCCATATCCCTAAAATCTGGTGTGTGTGCCCTCCTGGGTCAAACCTTCATCAGTTCCAACATGGTGACACCGTTTCCAAGAAGACCAGCACAAGTCTCTGCCACACCAGGTCCCTAAGTGTGGAGTTTTAAAAGTTTGCAGGCTTGGGGTAGAACCCAGCATGCATTTTGCTGCTCCAGGCAAGTAAGCAACCCAGACAGACGGTATGAAAAGAGTATCTGAAAACTTCCTAGACCACATGAGGAGAAAGTATTTCACTCTTCTGAAAGTGTTTCCCTGAGAGCGGTAAGCATGGACTCCCCTCTGTGGGAACAAAGGAGCTGGCTGGCACAATTTCCCTCCCATGACCCTCAGCACAAATCAACTTCAGTAAACAGCACAGTGCCAACACTGGTGGCCTAAACTCCTTATTTACACCAAATCACGCCCCCCGTGCCCTGTTGGTACTGCTTTTCTTGGGCAAGTGTGCCTAAGGACCAGCAGGCTTCTTCCCCAGAAGACCATCATGAATCCCCACGCACACCATATCTACTGGCCATAGGTTTCTGCAAACTCTCAGTTCTAGTGGAAATAACATTAAATCTCATTTAACAAGTAGACCAGAGCACACCTAGTTAAAACTCGCCAAACTCTGGCCAAGGTACAAACACTGCCCACTGTAAACAAGGAAAACCTCTATAGACACTGACCCGAGGGATAGAGCAGCCAAACACAGCAGCAGAGTGCATGCAGCACACACCAGAGACACTTCCCTTAAGCACCAGGCCATGGGTATTATATGACCACTTTTTCAAAAGCCATTACTCTCAGAAGCAGGAAGCATAACAGGATTTTCTAACACAGAGAAGACAGAGACCTAGACAAAATGACAGTGTGGAGGAATTCATCCCAAGGAATGAACCCTTTCCTGTAACAGCCAGAGATGTAATCAACATAGGTATAAGTAATATGCCTCATGCAGAACTTAAAGAAATGATCATAAGGATACTCACTGGGCTTGAGAAAGAAGAAATCAGGAGAACCTCACCACAGAGATTTAAAAAACTAAACACCAATCAGGCAGAAATGAAAAATGTAATAAATGAGATTTGAAACTGACTAGATGTAATGACCACAAGGATGGAAGAATCAAAGGAACAAAAATTGACACAGAAGATAGAATTATGGAAAATAATGAAGCTGAACAAAAAAGACTTAAGGAATTCAGTGACTCCATCAAATGTGATAACATTTCTATCATAGAAGTCCCAGAAGAAAAAGGAAAGGAGGCAGGTTTATTTGATGAAATGATAGCTGAAAACTTACCTGATCTGGGGAAGGAAACAGACATCCAAATCCAGCAGGCACAGAGAATTCCCATCAAAATCAATAATAGCAGGCTAACACCAAGATGTATTGTAATTAAGTTTGCAAAATATAGTGGTAAAGAAAAAAATCCTGCAAGCAGCAAGACAGAAAATGTTCCTAACTTACAGGGGAAAACCTATAAGGCTAGCTGGACATTTCTCCACAGAAACTTGACAGGCCAGAAAAGAGTAACATGGTATATTGAACACGCTGAATAAGAAAAATCTGCAGCCAAGAATGCTCTGTCCAGCAAGACTTTCATTCAGAATAGCAGAGATAGTATCCTAGACAAACAAAACCTAAAGGAGTTCATAATCACTAAACCAGCCCTGACAGATATTTAAAGGGGACTCTTTGAGTGAAAAGGAAAGACCAAAAGTGACAAAGACTAGAAAGGAACAGAGAAAATCTCCAGAAACAAAGACAAAAGACTAAAATCATATTTATCAATAATTACTCTGAATATAAATGTACTAAATTCTCCAATCAAAAGACATAGGGTATATGAATGGATATTAAAAAAAAAAAAAAGCCTATGTATATGCTGCTTACAAGAGACTCATTTTAGACCCAAAGACACCTGCAGGTTGAAAGTGAGGGGATGGAGAACCATTTATTATGCAAGTGGACATCAAAAGAAAGACAGAGTAGCCATACTTATATCAGACAAATTAGATTTTAAACAAGAGACTGTAACAGGAGATCAAGAAGTGTACTATATCATAATAAAGGGAACTCCCAACAAGAAGATCTAACACTTGTAAATATTTGTGCTCCCAACTTGAGAGCTCCCAGTTATGTCAAACAGTTAATAACAAACATAAAGGAACTCATTGATAATAATACAATCACAGTAGGGGACTTTCACACCCCCACTTACTGTAATGGACAGATCACCTATGCAGAAAATCAACAAGGGAATAATGGCTTAAAATGACATTTTGGACCAGATGGACTTAACAGATATATTCATAACATTTCATCGTATGGCAGCAGAATACACATTCTTTTCAGATGCACATGGGACATTTGCCAGAATACATCAAATGCTAGGTCACAAATCACGCTTCAACAAGTACAGAAAGATTGAGATCATACTATGCAGCTTTTCTGAGCACAATGTTGTGAAACTTGAAGTTAACCAGAAGCAAAAACTTGAGAAGACCACAAAAACATGGAAGTTAAAAAAAATGCTACTAAATAAGGAATGGGTTAACTAGGAAATTAAAGAATAAAAAATAATACATGGGGAAAAAATGAAAATTTTGAAAAAATGAACACAATTGTCCAATGCAAATTGAATGCAGCAAAAATAGTCACAAGAGGGAAGTAGATAGCAATACAGGCCTACCTCAAAAGGAAAAAATATCACAAATACACAGCCTAACCTTATTCATAAAGGAACTAGACAAGAATGACACATGAAGCCTAAAGCCAGTGGAAGAAGACAAATAATAAAGATTAGAGCAGAAATAAATGATATAGAAACTAAAAAAAATAGAACAGATAAATGTAACCAGGAGATGATTCTTTTAAAAAATTAATAAAATTGATAAACCCCTAAACAGACGTATCAAAAAGAAAAAAGAAAGGACCCGAATCAATAAAATGACAAATGAGACAGGAAAAATCACCATACCACAGAAATACAAACAATTAGAAGAGAATATTATGGGAAATAATATGCAAACAAATTGGTTAATATGGAAGAAATAAATTCCAAGAAACATACAAACTACTGAAACTGAAATAAAAAGAAATAGAAAGCTTGAGCAGACTGATAACCAGGAAAGAAACTGCATCATTATTTTGGAACACTGAAAAAAATAAATTAACTGAAATTAAGAAAAAAAGAAAAGAAATTGAATCATTAATCAAAAATCTCCCAACAAACAAAAGTCCAGGGCCAGATGGCTTCCCAGAGGAATTCTACCAAACATGTAAAGAGCTTTACCTATTCTTAAACTATTCCAAGAAATAGAAATGGTTAACTGGTCTTCAACAAAGCAGGAAAGAATATTCAGTGGAAAAAGGACACTCTCTTCAACAAATGGTGTTGGGAAAACCAGACAGCAGCATTCAAAAAAATGAAACTGGATCACTTTTTTACACTGTTCTCAAAAATAAATTCAAAATGTATGAAAGATCTATATATAGACAGGAAACCATTAAAATCCTAGAGGAGAACACAGGCAATAATCTTTTTGACTTGGACTGTGGCAACTTCTTACTAGATATGTCTCCTGAGGCAAGGGAAACAAAAGCAAAATTGAACTATTGGGACTTCATCAGATAAAAAAGCTTCTGCACAGCAAAGGAAACAGTCAACAAAACTAAAAGGCAACTGACAGAATGGGAGAAGATATTTATAGATGACATATATGATAAAGGGTTAGTATCCAGAAACTATAAAGAACTTATCAAACTCAGTACCCAGAACCAAATAATCTAGCTGGGAAATGGACAAAACACAAATAGACATTTTTCCAAAGGAGATAGACAGATGATTAACAGACACATGAAAAGATGCTAAACATTACTCATCACCAGGAAAATACAAATCAAAACTACAGTATCACCTCACACTAGTTAGAATGGCTAAAATTAACAACTCAGGAGAGAACAGTGTTGGCGAGAATGCATAGAGAGGGGAATGCTCTTGCACTGTTTTTGGGAATGCAAACTGGTATAGCCACTACAGAAAACAGTATGGTGTTTCCTCAAAAAGTTAAAAATAGAACTACCCTGGGGCACCTGGGTGGCTCAGTGGGTTAAAACCTCTGCCTTCCGCTCGGGTCATGATCCCAGGGTCCTGGGATCGAGCCCCTCATAGGGCTCTCTGCTCAGCAGGGAGCCTGCTCCCTTCCTCTCTCTCTGCCTGCCTCTCTGCCTACTTGTGATCCCTGTCTGTCAAATTAATTAATTAATTAATTAAAAAAAATAGAACTACCCTATAACCCAACAATGGTACTACTAAGTATTTATCCAAAGGATACAAAAGTGTTGATTCAAAGAGATACATGCACTCCGATGTTTATAGCAGTATTGTCAACAACACTCAAATACAGAAAGAGCCCAAATGTCCATTGACTGATGAATGGTTAAAGAAGAGGTGGTATCTATAATGGAATATTACTGAGTCATAAAAAAGAATGAAATCTTGCCATTTATAGAGTCATGGATGGAGTTTGGTTGTATTATGCCAGTGAAATAAGTCAGAGAAAGACAAATACTGTATGATTTCACTCATATGTAGAATTTAAGAAACAAAAAAGGTGAACATATTAAAAAATGAGGGAAACTAGGAAACAGACTCATAACTATAGAGAACATATTAGGGTTCATTGAGGGGGAGGTGGGCTGGGTGATGGGTGAAATGCGTTTTGTGTTAAGGAGGGCACTTGCTGTGATGAGCCCTGGGTGTTGTATGTAAGTGAAGAATCACTAAATACTACCCCTGAAACTAGTATTACACTGTATGGTAACTGAAATTTAAATAAAAACTGGAGAGAAAAAAAATATGGTAACACCTTATACCTTTGTTATAAAGTGGATTCTCTACATTTCCTTTTCCTCACCATCATTTAAATTATTTATTTTCTTATATAAAAATATTTGTTATAGAAAAGAATAAAATTATCATATTAAAAATTCATAATTTTATTTGGTAAGGGAAATAATTGCTAGTCCATTAACACATATACTTCTATATATTTGTATGTACATATAAACATGAATGTGTTATATTTGTACCCTAAAATATGTTTATATTCTCATTGTTTTTGTAACCTGCTTTTTTACTTAAAAAGATAAATTATTTTGATTTTAGAATACATCATGTTAGACTTTGAACTTTAAGTGTCAAGTGTTACTACAAACATTAAAATTTTGTTCATTTTATGAAAAACTAAAAAATATTCACAAAATTGGTATCAATTTAGTTTATTATGGAAATACAATTTTAGATTCTCTTGTGATTTTTTTTCCAGAATAATGTGTCACTAGATAAAAGGTAAGATTGAAATACATTTTTCATTGTAAGAATATTTAGGAAAGCTATTTCTATAGAAATTCTGATTATATAATACCTTATGTGTCTGAAAATTATACTTGATTGATTACATATTCTTTTGGTTTTCAAAATCTTTACTTCATATATGTAATTTTGTAATGTTAACAAATACACTTCAAAATAATATAACATAAATGAGCAAAAAATATAGAAGGGTAATTGCATAGGCAGACCAAGGTGGTAGTTCAAGGAACATGTCTGTTTATCGTACCTCACTCAGTTCCAAGGTGATCCTAGGACGGTGCTGTAGAATGCATTATAGCTATTACACAGAAGCCCTGATAATCCTCCATATTTGATATTCCAGCCTATGTTGTCCCCTACTAGCCAGTAGCCTGACCTTGAAGTAGATGTGACATAAAAGAAGCCCCCGCTCTGGAGCTCTCGCTTGTTTCATATCTTCCCTGGACTTGTTCATAGACTTAGTCTCTTACATTTGATTGATTATTTGTTTTCAGATTAGATTTAGTTCAGAGATTCTTAGTTCAATTTACAGCTATCTAAAATAAGCAGTAACCAGTCAACCCCGTTCTTTCTTCTAAATCTAGCTCCCAAATTTCTAGATTGCTTAAAGAAGTAAAATTCTAGCCACAGTATCTATTTGTACTTTTAAACCTAGAAATAGAGGAGCAATGTTGTTAACATATTTTTACTGAATAAAGCTTGGAGGAATTACATTTATATATTCATATTCACATATATGTGAGTGTATGTATACACATAGCAAAACTGCCTAGAGGCATTATTCTCTTATTCAAGATTATTTGTACAAAAGTTTTGACTGCAAAGTAAAATTATTTTTTTCAGTTCCCAAATCCTGACATGCCTTCTGTTTCCTTCTATATTTTTCTACATTGCATTCACTGTCACCTGTCATGTTATTTATATATTTATAATATAGAATTATATTTATTTAAATGTAATTCATAATATAATCTATATATACACATAATTTATATATTTATTATCTGTCATCTCTCACTACAATGTAAGTTCCATGGAAAGAGTGGATTTTTTTTCTTTTGTAGTCTTAGTTCCTGGAGTAGTAATTTAATTCCTAGAGTAGTAACTTAGTGCCGAGAGTAACAGCATATGTACTCAATACATATTTATTAAATGGATCAATGGACATAATACTTAATGATTGTTTCTTTGTTAAGATTTTGTTATCTTTTTTTATGTATTGAATGTTCAAGGAGAAAATAACTTGAATTTTGAGTGAATAAAAAATAGAACTCTTGGCTTGCGTATAATTAGTACCAACAGATCAGATGGAAAGAGATAGTAGGGTAGCTCTGCAGTTTTGAAAGAGAATGTTTTCAATCTATAGTATCTGCATACAAGTTGAAAAGAAGGTAGAATTTTCCATCATTTTTCTAAAGTTGGAGAAGCACACCTGAGAGGGAAAAAATCTGGGGAAAAGGGCACAATAGTCAATCACTTCAAAAATCTAAATCTGTAAGACCATTTTCTCTTACCTTTAAAAATACAACACAGACAATTTTAAACCTAAGTAAGGATATATTAATATGTCCAATATTACTATATATATGTTAATATCAATGCCACAGCATTCATTGTTCAGTTAAGTATGGAATAACTCAAACTAATAGAATATTATACTTCTCACTTAACTAAGTGATTACCCAACTTTTACAGCTGTGAAAGAATTTCAATATAAAATGGAACTAGAGGATATAAAATGGTGCATCTCAGGCATGTGCACTCAGGAAGACAAAACTTAAGGACTAAAGCTGTTTTCTCATGGAAAACAGGAATTTTCTTGGATGATGGGAGGTTGATCAGAGGTATCAACCTTAGGAACTTTGGCCAGAGGTGGGAATGGGAGATGACCCCAGTTGCATTGGTTCCACAAATTGGGTGAAACTGAGCTTTGTATGTGTGACTGTACTGATTCTATCTGTTCAGGAAGTTTCTAAGGCTGGTCTCCATTTGCTTTTTAACTGACACATACTGAACCCTACCCTGTTTATATTTCCTGCCCATAAATATAACCTACCCCAAATCCTCAACAGAGTTACCCGTGGCTTGCTACAGTTTGCTTATCCTGAACTGCATTTTCTCTGCTATTCCCAAATAAACTCATCTTTTTGAGCTTGCCTCAGTTTACCTCTTTACTTACGTCAACATAGTCTATATGGGGAGTCACAGGTTCTGTTAGCATTATCAGGATAGCTTGGGGAGTGGAGATAGATAAATACTTTAATGACCTACTTTATCTTCCTTTTATCCTAGCAGTTAAAATAGACCAACATGAGCTGTCAAGTTGCATCATTATTTAATGATGACATTGGTTGAATGTGAAGCTACATTGTAAAAGGACTAACATGCCTAAATAATGTGTAAGTGTTATATAGATGCTATATAAGAGTTTCATATAACTGCTTTTCTTCCAGGCATCTCACCAGAGTCAATCTTTCAATGTTTAGTCTCTTTTAGGCACATTGTGTAAGCAGCTGTACAATTAGGATTTGGAATTTAAATTCAGCTTTTCAAAATACAGTCAATAATATTTCACTGTTGCACACTTTTAGCAGTTGTCTGTTGCATAATCAGCATGAAATCCAACAAAACTGTGTACCAGAGAAACTCAAAGACATCTGCCTAACTGCTTTATTGAATGTTTGAGCAATTCTGTGGAAGCTTTGCCCCTATCACCTGTGGTGGAACAGATGTGGCTACTGTGTGAGGCATATATTTAGGGTTATAGAATACCTGCTAGAAAGAAATTCTAAATGCAGAAAAATATATTTTAGCTTATGAAAGGGGCCTCAAGGGAACCAAATCACCTTCTCCTATTACACAGTTACAGGCTGAAAAGAGCATACCATGCAAGACAGATGTAGCTGAATAAGGATTTTATATTGAAGAGCTTGAATGAACTATAGTCTTAATATTTCTTATTTTTTAAAAAATATTAAAATGCTCTTAGGTATAAAACTAAAGTCACAATGAATAAATATTTCATGAGGGATTTATTTCATTTTTTTTAAAAAAGTTATGTATTTGAGAGAAAGAGAGCAAGCAGGGGGATGGGCAGAGGGAGAGGGAGAGAAATCCTTAGGAAGACTCTATGCTGGATGTGGAGCCCCACCTAGGACTTTATCTCATGACCCTGAGATCATGACCCAGCCAAAACCAAGAATGGATGCTTAACTGACTGAGCCACCCAGGTGCCCCTATTTCATTTTTATTTTTATTTTTTGTTTAAATGAATCCCTATCAGGAGATTTTCAGGAAATTAACGAAAGTGTATTTTGTAATATTTTGAGTAATTAAATTTTATACCAGCTCTTTAGTCCTTCTTATAAAAGGATGAGATAGTGGAAAAAGTAAAAATTCTTAAAAAATATCTAAGAGAGTAGGAGAAAAGTTCTGTTAAAGTGGAATCCATGTATTCCACTCTTGGCATATCCAAGGGGAAAGACTTCAGATAGACCACACTCTCTACATCTTCCAATCTGGCATGAAGCATGTATGAAGCATATGCTAGTTATTATGAAAGAAAATACAAAAATTTAGGGGAAAAAAGAAGCCCATATAGCACTTGACATTCTTGGTTCTTTAGGATCATTTACCTTGTTATAGCTAAAAAAAAAAAAAGAAAAGAAAAAAAAAAAAGATTTATCCCAGTATAATTGGATCTGCAGGATAAGGCAAGGAAATGATCATGAAATTTTAAAAACATTTAAGAATTCTTATGGATATATGTGGATGAGACAGATATTAATTTGCTCAAACTTTATTAACTCTATAATTTCATAGAGGGTTACCAACACTTAGATTATACTCATGACTGTCTGTTCATCTTTCTTCTAGCCAGTCAGTGGTAACAGTGGAGATAAATCAACATTAGATACTGATCTTAAATGAAGATTTAATTAAAAATAATTTAAACATAATTCAGTGTATACATTATTTGGTTAAGATTAAATCACTGATTAATCTTTTGAGTTAAATATTCATATTGTTCATATCATAATTTACTACACCTCTGAAATATCAAGTATCTTAGCCTTTGTAGTTTTCATAAACCTTTATTTCCTCTTTATATGAAGAACTGACAAAGAGTTTATTAGAAAGATGTGACTAGATGTCTAGTTGTCTAGCAGTCTCTTGTCGTATGTTATTTTTTGCTGGAATTTCCTATAATGGTCCACTTAATTTCCTCGTTGAATTAAGTGTTGTTTCTAAAGCCATTTTATTTTTCTGTTGGATTTACTTCAGGGAGCTTTCACTCCGGTGGGTAGCTCTCTCTCTCTCTCTCTTTTTTTTCCCTCCCCTTCTCATGGTTTGTTTCCTCCTGTTGTCTCTTGTTTGATGTCCCCCTTAGCACTGCACACATTCGATCTTTCTTCCCCTCCTTTTTATCTTAATCCTTCTAGATGGAAATGGTTATGTACTTTTTCTACAGGAATCCAAATCATTTTGAAGGAAAGACCTAACAAGTAGCTAATCAATCTGCACACCAGTTCTCCAGATTACAAATTCTCCATGTTGAAATACAGAACATGAATTCCCTGAAAGAAGTAGCCAGCTCTTAATCTTTGTACTTTGTGACTAATAGATATAGTAGGTCGTCAGTAATTTGAACCTAAACCTGTTTTATTTAATATGCTGCCTTTGGGGACAGAAGAGAAAAGTGGAGGTGAATAATATTGTGGAAAAAGAAAAATCAAAAGAATTTAAGGATTGATAAAATATTAAAGAGTGGAGATTCAAGAGAATCAATGATTTTAAAACCTAACTGCTAGAAGCAAGGTGGTTTCATGAACACTGATAATGTATGCAGGGAGGAAGGATTGTGAGTGTGTTTTAGAATTCTTGAAACTAAGTTTAAATGGGAAACATTCAAAGAAATATTTTGCTGAATGAAACCTATGCAGAGATGAAAAACCAACGGGTGTGAGTGAAACCATATTGTATAAAGATTTTAAATACTGATTTTATTCAAAAAATTTTTTTTAAACACATCTTTTTAAACTTTTGTTGTTGTTGCTGTTGTTGTTTCACAAGTAGGTAGAGAGGCAGGCAGAGAGAGAGAGAGAGGAGGAAGCATGCTCCCTGCTGAGCAGAGAGCCCGATATGGGGCTCCATCCCAGGACCCTGGGATCATGACTTGAGCTGAAGGCAGAGGCTTTAATCCCCTGAGCCACCCAGGCACCCCATGATTTTATTCAATTTAAAAATTTTCTGTTAGGTACAGTTATAAATGCAGTTTTTTCATAGAACTCTGGGAAGGATAGCTTCTTTCTTGGTTTATATACATGGGCCATTTGTGGTACAAATGTTATTTCATGTTATTTCAAATCAAAAGGATCTCTAAATAACTTTTAAGGGGTATTTACTCTTCCTCTATTATAATAATGGTCTTTCTTAATTTCTCACAATTAAATTTTTATTTATTTATTATTTTTTAAAGATATTATTTATTTATTTGACAGAGAGAGACACAGCAAGCGTGGGAACCACAAGCAGAGAGAGTGGGAGAGGGAGAAGCAGGCTCCCCACTGAGCAGGGAGCCCGATGTGGGGCTCGATCCTGACCTAGGATCATGACCTGAGCCAAAGGCAGACACTTATTGACTGAGCCATACAGGCACCCCTCACAATTATATTTTTAAATTTTAGATTCTTTTTTGGAAATCATGAAAGGTTATTTATGATAAAAATTCAATGAAAGAAAATGTAGGGGAGTCGCAACCTTCATATTTAAGGTATATTAAGCATATTCAAATTTTTATTATTGTATAGTATAAATAATGTGCATTGATATGTTTTCATCTTAGCATTTTTCCTCTGATTTAGACAGCATATACTCCATCAAATAGCAAATAATCTCATCATCTATTTCACTTTACTATTCATCATAACTCATGGCTCTGAATATTAAAGAAATCAATATGCGTATCTATGGGGAAATAGCAATTGTAACAATGGTAGCAGAGTCATATTTTGTAAGGCTTTTCAGAATATTAAAAGCAGCTTTCAGATTTATTAAAAAAACTTAAAAAATTGTGGGGCATCTTGGTGGCTCAGCGGGTTAAAGCCTCTGCCTTCAGCTCAGGTCATGATTCTAGGATCCTGGGATCGAGCCCCTCATTGGGCTCTCTGCTCAGTGGGGAGACTGCTTCCTCCTCCCTCTATCTCTGTCTGCCTGTCTGCCTACTTGTGATCTGTCTGTCAAATAAATAAATAAAATCTTAAAAAAAAAAACTTAAAAAATTATTCATGGTAAATTGGAATCATAATTCTCTTTAGTTAAATTCTATCTATACCTTTAAGAAATTAGGAAAATCAAATTTTAACATGAATTTTGTTAACTGTTAGGTATCTGGCTACCACTTTTAGAAATCAATTTTGCTTTATTTATTTATTTATAGGCAGTTCTTTTGGAATTTTGACTAACACTTATCAGTCATTCATGTTTATATAGAATATGCAGGATTGGAGATACTAAGTGAGTATGTGCCAAGAACAAAGACTATATTTCAAAGGAATTTTTAGTCTATTTTCCCTCATACCTTATTCAGTCTCATCACCCACTCCAAAGTGTTATCTCCTAAATATACTGTATATTTACAATTCTTACCTATTTCAGTCTACAGTCTTCTTCAGTTGGTTAATCTAAAACCCTTCAAACTCACTTCTGTAACTCAGGGCCCCTCATATACCATCTTGTAGAGGCTGTCTTTAGGAACATTCTTGAGCCCCAAATATGGTGGCCTGCACAGGGACCCTGTGTCAATCTAGGACTCTCCTCAGATTCTTCTAGAATTTCTTGGGATTTTAGTGGACCTCAGATTCTTCTAGAATTTCTTGGGATTTTAGTGTACCAATGGAAAACTGATGACTTCTGACTGAGGTTACTCCTTGATGAAGGTCTAAATCTCCAGGGGGAGCCTGCCATATCACCCTTGCCCAAAACACAAAAGGAAAAATATGGGGCACTCTAATCAGATGGGGGCTGGCATTGTGGGTGGTGAAAGAACTAACGTAAGGCAGAACAAAAGAGATAGAAGTTTACTGAGTACACCTCAAGGGAGTGGCGGGCAGGCCTGACGTGGAGAGACTATGTGCCAAAAGGCAGTGAGTGGTGAGGGTGACAGTCGCAGGCCGGAGTGATAAAGCATGGGGATGTATGGAAATTTCCCTTTTTAGTAATATTAGAACTGTGTCTGATTATAATTGGTCAGTTGTAGCTTATGGCTTTTTCAGAGTGGGTAACTCAGTGAGCCTGCTTGCATTCAGCTCTGTGGTCTCTGTGGGCCCTTCTGCCTTGCTCAAGTTTCTGTTGCTCAAGCTTAAAAATAGCCTCTACACATTTGTTATTTAAATTTATTTTTTTCAGCCTGTACATTATATTATGTCATAGTCACATCTTTTCAGGATGCCTGGGTGGCTCAGTTGGTTAAGCCACTGCCTTTGGCTCAGGTCATGATCCCAGGAATCCTGGGATTGAGTCTGGTATTGGGCTCCCAGCTCCACCAGGAGTCTGTTTCTCCTTCTGACCTTCTCCCTTCTCATGTTCTCCCTCACTCTTTCTCTCTCTCTCAAATAAATAAAATCTTTAAAAAAAAAAATCTTTTCGCCCTTTACCCTGTATGCAAAGCTTAAAAACCTTCAGTGGATGCCTATTCCTCTTTGAATACAAACTAGTACTCTTAACATGAGGTTGACAAAGACCTGATTTAATTCTCACCTCACCTCACCAGCCTCCTCTAGATTCTCTGCTCTGTTTCTGGACATGGAAGAGAAGCTATTAAGTTAGAGCCTTCATGACCTAGTCTTTGGTATACAAAAGGAAAAAAAAAATACACACACACACACACACACACACACACACACTGGACATTTGTTAAAAACAGCAAGGCAGACTTTATTAAAAACTATTATAATAGAGGAAAGGGATTGAACTCAAGCTGAAACAAAAGGTGGATTTTGAAACCCTGGGGTGAGCTAAAGGAAAGTAGTAGAGGAACTTCATGGCCGGTGGGGGGTGGGGGGGTTGGTTAAAGTGATTAGGCCATCTGTGTTTTCTAATTGTGGCTTATTGAAGTTATACTCCTCCCTTCCACAGAGACCAGGACACTGGGGTCCTACCTTTCTTGATTACATTTCAAAGGGATGGTTTCCTGATCCTTGAGAAAGACATTTCTTGAGTTGTATAAGATTTACATCACAAAAGAGTAGAAAAAGAATTTACAGTTACAAGTTTTCTAAAGTAAATGCTGTATAAAGAGACATCAGGGGCCTATAGCCAGGAATACACCTATCAAAAATTTAGTCAAGCATATCTTGCTCAAATAGAAGATTTGGAATTTGGAACTTCCCCTTGCCACAAAGTCTGCCTTTTAAAGTCATTCTCTTGCTATGGAGGTACTAAAGCTGATAAAAAATATTATTTTACTTTCTCAGGGATAGCAAGGAAAGGCACAATGATTTAAGGGAGATAAATCACAGCCATGATGAATAAACTCTTAAGACATTACTTAGTACTGAGTTTTAAGAGCTCAGCTTCTGGTGGTAGACACTGTATGAACAGCAATTCTGCTTTCTTTCTCTGATAATCTTTCTGTTACCCGGTCTCTTTACCTGTAAAACAGAAATGAGATGGCACTTAGGTGGCAGGAATTTGAGAGAGTAAAAGAGATAATGCATGCAAATGTGTTAATAAGATTGGCTTTTTAGCAGGTACTCAGTACATGCTAGTGATTATTTTTTACTATTAATACTATTGTAAAGACTTTGTTTTCCTTCTAGAAATGGAAGAGTTGTGTTGGCTGGTCTAATATTCAAACTAAGTAAGAGTTACGTGATTTCTCCAAGTGATCTTGATGTGGGAAACAAAGGCAAAAGAAAAATTAAATTTCCTTACTTCCTTCAGCCAATTGACCCATCCTTGAAACAAAGTAACATTCTGCTGGGACTTCAGCTGCCTTGAAATTGACACTTTACTAAGGGCAAAGGCAATCTCAGTCCAAACACTCCTCCCCCCTCTGTCCCCACCCAGGATCCAGGGAGTCTACTTCAACATGTAAAAATTCCTTTGAAAATTTCCTTTGTCTTGTTAGGGTCCCTGATAAAAGGAGCGGGACTGATAGAAAGCAAAGGTCAAGCAAAGCTTTATTTCTCGCCAGCACTGAAAATCAAACCAACTGGTCGGGGCCACCTCTTACAGAGAGAATGACCCCTCCCAGCCTGGTTGAAACTGGCCACACACAGGTGGCCACTGAGATTATAACACACAGAGAAAGCTGCATAGTCATGCTAAGTCACACACGGGTGGCCAATTGAATTACAATTCACCCTATAGTAGCTATTTGAACTAGCCTATCACCTTGGTCAAAATTGGAGCCCAAAAGTTGCCCAAAAGGCAGGGTCCACATTCTTTGGTAGTTAGGGAGATAGTATGTGCACTTTACTGATTGTATCTCCACCTGGCCTGACTCGTCCTTGAATTCTGGGCTCCGTTATCAGGGACTGGTTGACCATATTTTACTGGTTTCCCGGATTTGCTTTTAAGTAAGTTCCTTGAGGAGGGGAGCAGAGCACAGGGTCAGTTTAAGTTTTACTGCATAAACAACAAAATCACTGTTTAACAGAGCTGGAATCGCTCTGGCTAAATAGGCCCTTACAGACTCTGCCCACCAAGATGCATGTTGGCAGTCATCTCCCAAGCATATGACCCACCTATATACATCTGAAGGCTCTCATGACTGAGTTTTTACTAAAGAATAATAAATGATCTTTTCCTAACAATAGCTGACCCCCTCAAAGTCCTGGAAACCTTGTTTCCAAAATACCTTGGAAGCTTGTGTTATCCCTAACTCCCTCTCAACTTGAAGTATACACTCAGCCCCTCCTCCGTACCCCAGTGCAGCTCTTTCTGCTCACAGGTCTTGTCCCTGTGCTTTAATAAATAAATAAAAAGGTGCTTTTGCAGACACCTTTGAAGATGTCTTAAGAATTCTTTTTTTAATTGTTTAAAATTTTTTAAATTTTATTTTTTTTAAAGATTTTATTTATTATTTGAGAGAGAGAGTGAGAAAAAGAGACAGCATGAGAGAGGGGGAGGGTCAGAAGGAGAAGCAGACTCCCTGCAGAGCAGGGAGCCTGATGCGAGGCTCAGTCCTGGGACTCAAGATCATGACCTGAGCCTAAGGCAGTCACTTAACCAACTGAGCCACCTAGGCACCCTGTCTTAAGAATTCTTTCTTGGCTATTAGCTCCAAACTAAAACATCTTTCTTCATCAATCTGACCTAAAAAAAAATGAATGAGAAAAATTGTGTAAAAACATAGTAAGTGATCTAACATTTTTTCCTCCTCATATCTCTTATGCTCTTCCCTCAAAAAACTAAAAAGAAAAATAAGGAAGTAACTTTTAGAATCTTATAGTTTCCATGGGAAAATAGACTACTCCCAATTAATTAGCTTTGGTATCTGGACAAGGTGCATGTGTAGCCTTTCAATGAGGGCATACCAATCAGTTATTGTCAGGAGTCCTTATTGCTTTAAAAAGTGTTTGTGTTTCATTATTCAGCTGGTGTTCTGTCTTAAACAATGACAACAATCTATTTCTTAGAGAGATGATGGTAAACATAAAGGAAATTTAAATAGTAAACCATATGAAACATTTGTATTTTCCTGTATTTGCAATCTAATCAGTACACAGTCTAATCCTCTACATTTAAATAAAGGAACATATATTTTTAATTTCATGAAATATGTAGATGATTTGTATACAGGGAAAAGACTGTTTCCCTATTCAACTGACTTTCATGTTATATTCTGTGACTTCGTATTAGTTCCCTAAATACATACATTTTCCCTAGCAAGCAGTGAAATAACACGCTTAACAGTGGATGGGATGGCATATCTATGAACATGTGATTTTAGGCAGGTGCAGCTCATATTAAGCCCTGCCTTAGCTATTAAATACCTGGTATTAGATACACTCAAATTAATATTCTGACTGCTTCATATAGCCTGATTATATTAGTCTGTGCAAATGAAATTAAGAAAGTGATGTATTAAAATGTCACATAATAAATTTCAGAGTAAAACATAAATGACATATAAAGAATTAACTTCCTTGGCCTAAATATCTTTGATTCCCATATTTAGCAATGGTAACAGAGCCAACTGTAATTGTACACATAAAGAAATGTTTGTGAAGACCTTGCCAAATATTCAGTGATGTAGGATAAAATTGCCTAGCTTCATTTTTAAAGCACAATTAGTTTTTCTGATTGTTATTTTTGAGTTATATTTTTCAAAGCAAACAATAACTTAGAGAGAACTGCTAGACAGATATGCATGTGGTATTAAATCATAATTATCTCTTGAATATTAATCTTATCTTTGGTGTAACATTTAAAAATATCACAAGAAAATTGAGTTATATATTTACTTGTATTACAAAGTTAATGGCATAATCTATATTGATAACCAGAGAAGAGAGTCTTTCAACAAGCTTATCAGCTATGGGATCTAGAAGGTTATTTGAATTAAATTAAACACGTTAGCATGCAAACATGTCTATACAATGCCAAAGTGACTAATGATAAGTAAATAATTCAACACTAAGTAGTGGCTGAATTGATTTGACTCTGATAAGACAAAATCTAAAAAGAGCTTCCCAATTCAAGCAGTTTACTAATGTTTTTATCTTTTATTTTTTATTTTTATTTTTTTTAAAGATTTTATTTATTTATTTGACAGACAGAGATCACAAGTAGGCTGAGTGGCAGGCAGAGAAAGAGGAGGAAGCAGGCTCCCTGCTGAGCAGAGAGCCCAATGCAGGGCTCGATCCCAGGACCCTGGATCATGACCCGAGCTGAAGGCAGAGGCTTAACCCACTGAGCCACCCAGGCGCCCCTGTTTTTATCTTTAAAAAAAAAAAAAAATCTTCATTCTGGGACAGAAAGTCCTTCTTTTGGCTTGGACATCGAAGGATAATGAGGTTATAATTGAAGTACTTCAAAATTGTTTTTGAAACTAAGGTAGCATTTCTTACATATAAATAAACAGAAAAAAGATACTGTTGAAGATTACCTACCTACTTTAGTGGACTGACCTTCTGAACTTACGTGAGAGATTCTTTTTCTTAATTCTTTCCAGTGGGAATAAATTGAATTGAAAAAGATTTAAATGCACATCACACATACATACCTAGGCCTCATTTTCTAAGATATTTAGATGGAGATCTCATCTCTCAGGGCAAAAATGATGGGATGAAGTAAATGGAAGAGGCCTGTTGTTTTTGTTTTTTGTGTGTGGTTTTTATCAAGATTTTTAATTAATTTTTCCTTACTAGAAAATAAAATCTAAAGTTTAAGAAATTTAAAGTGATGATGTTATATTGAATGCAATGAGGAAAATCATTCTTTTGTTTTTTTCTTTAAAATTTATAGCTTTATTAAAAAATAAGATAACTTTATGTCTTTATTTCTCTTTAGGAAGTGTGGGAGGCTATAAAGTGTTATGAGAAAAGCAATTAATGTTCCAGTATCTGAAAGTCAACCTCACTGAATTAACTCATTTTTTTTTCTTACAAGTTTTATTAGGAAAAGAAAAATAAAATAAGTAAACTAAGTTTTTTTCAGAATTATTTCCAGAAACCAATTTACATAATTTTGTTATAATTCCTTCAACATTGTAGAAATCACTAGGTATTTCAAAGAAAATTATATCTAATAGAGGGAATGATAAGCTTATGGGAATTAAGGTCAGAGACGATGCTCTTGGTGTGCAGGGGGTCAGAAAATAGGAATCCCAGGAAACTCCTGATGATTTCAACTGCAAGAAACAAAGAAATTGTTGCTTTCCAGATCACTGAAAGTTATTGACCATAAGTTTCTGGGGGCAATAATGACATCTTATTCTATTTGTCTTGCAAACCTTGTGCAAAATTTGTCTCTCTATTATAAAAGAAACCTCAGCTGGAACTCTGCTGGCCATGGATTCTATAAAATGTACTACGCAGAACAAGGAGAATATTGAGGTGAGAAGAATGATTCACACATCCTGGTATAATTATCTACTCTGTGGTCAGTGATCATTTAATCTGATTTAATCTGATGGCCTGTATCTTCTACCCTATGCCTAAAATATTCTTTGTGCTTTTAAATAATTTACACATCAATTAGTCCAAGAAAAAAAATAAGTTGTGCAGAACTATTTTATCTATGGTTAAGATGGTATTAATTTTTGAAAATTGCATATAAGAATTAAAATCAATGGGTTTTCTGTTTAATCTTGTTTAATAAAGTATGACTTAATGATTAACCATCTCAGTTTCCTCGGGATTGAGGAGTTTCCTGGTGCTATGGAGTGAGTTGTGTCCCATCAAAATTCATATGTTGAAACCCTAACTCCCAATGTGACTATTTGGAGATAGGGCCTTAAGACATAATTAGGGCTGAACAGGTAGTAAAGATGAGGCCCTAGTCTGAAAGGATTGGTGACATCATAAGAAGAGAGAGAGATAATCTCTTTTTGCTTTCGTTCAGAGGAAAGGCCATGAGAATATGCAGTGAGAAAGCAGTCCTCTGCAAACCAGGAACAGAGCGCTCATCAGAAACTAGACCTTCCAGAACCTTGATTTTGGATCTTTCAGGCTCCAGAAGCATAAAAAAAATTTTTTTCCTGTTATTTATGCAATGAAATCTGTATATTTTGTTATGGAGGCACAGAAGACGAATATACCCAGAGTGCAGGACTTCTACAGCTAAAACTGGAGAAATCCCAGGCAAACTGGAATGGAGTTTAGGATATCCTTTGGGATGAAAAATGTACCATAAAAGAGTCTCCTGAGCCTAAAGTTAGTAAGGGTAATATTCAAGAAATTTCAAATATTTGATACATCATATGATATGATGTAAAATACTGATAAATCTTATGATTCTTAGTTGTCTTACTTGTGATAAAACATGTAGTGATATTTATTAATTTGTGCACCTACAAAAACCTAGGCATCTAAACATACAAATAGTTTCTATCATTTTGATTCCTAGGAAGGTATTTGCTGTTATGCTCTTAAAATGGACTTTGTTACTAGATAAATTGCTGAGTTCTCAGTGTAAAGAATTACTGGGGAATTATCTTGGCAAAAAGATAAAAAAGTAGAAGGACAAATATCCTTCTACTTTTTTTTTTTTTTTAATTTTCACTGAGCTATTTGGGTAATATTTTGATTCCTGCTTATAAAGTCAATCAGGTGCCTGAACTACTGAGCAAACTTCTCTTCATAATGGAGGCTTGTTTGTCATTGAGATTATCCCAGAGGTGAGATGTGCCTAGCTTTGAATGACTGTAGAAATGACAGGAAGAGGGGATATCTGTTAGACCCCAAACAATTTGACAAAGCCTCCAAAAGCTCACTATTATGATACATACCATTCTTTGGTAATCTCTGTCATTCCATATAATATAGAATGTAATATATGCTATACTATATATAATAATGTAATATAATATAATATATAAATCTCTTGATTAAGTGAAAAGAAGTGGGAATTGATATTGTTTCCAGTAAGCTGATAAAATGATGAGCAGTGATGATCTGGAGGAGATGGAATGGGTCAAACAAAATTTTGCATCTGATCATTTGGCAGCATAAAAAGATCCAAGTAAATAACAATAGAGTGTGTTCCTATGCAATCTGTACACATACATATGGATACAGCCACAGCTATAAAGGTCATTTAAAGAGAAAGCATTTCCCAGAGAGTTTAATTCACTGCAAGAATGCTTATGCAAATATTATTTTACAGGACCATTGGGATTTTATGAACTCTTGGATTATTAAAGGGAATAAAGGGAGGCAAATATTGCAGTTTCAATCCAAAGGTTAATTGGTATAATAGAAAGTTGATAAAAAGGAAATACATTAAATATACTCTATTTTAAAGAAGATACATATTACTTACCTAGTGTACCCAGAAGGATTATAAATAATTTGTTACAACTAATGTGCTGGGATGCTTTAAAGTCTAAGAAGAAGAGGTTTGAGTTTTGGGAAAGCCCCAAAGATAGTATCCTAATGGAAATGTATATGCTTTTGACAGAGAGACTATTTAATCATGGAACTATAGACAGATAAACCCTGAAAAGACCACACACAGTACCTTGCATCTAAGCCATTGTGGGTAGAAGTGCTTAAGAAGAGGAAGGAAAAAAAAGGATAGTTGTGTGAAAAGAGAACTGCATTGCAAATTCAGAGAACAGAAGAAAAAAAGTAGGATGAAAAAAAAAAGACAAGCTACCGAATAGGAAAAGATGTTTGTAAATGACACCTCTGAAAAAGTATTAGTATCTAAAATATATAAAGGATTTGTACCATTCAACACCAAAAAACTCAAATAATTAAGTTAAAAAATGGGCAGAAGATGTAAGGAGATATTTTTCCGAAGAAGATATGCAGAAGGCCAACAGATACACGAAAAGATGCCAACATCACTCATCACCAAAGAAATGCAAATCAAAGTTAAAATGAGATATGACCTTACACCTGTCAGAATGGGTAAAATCAAAAACAAGAAACAATAAACGTTGGTAAGGATGTAGAGAAAAAGAACCCTTGTGCTCTGTTGGTGGGAATGCAGCCTGGGGTAGCCACTGTGGAAAACAGTATGGAGGTTCCTCAGAATTTAAAACCAGCTGAGGTTTCTACTATAATAGACTTAGCACAAGTTTTGCAAGACAAAGAGAATAAGATTTCATTATTGCCTATAATCCAGTAATTGTGCTACTGTGTATTCCCGAAAAAACACAAAAACACTAATGCAGAGGGATGCAGGCATCCTGATGTTTATTGTGGCATTATTTACAATAGCCAAACTATGGAATCAGCCCAAGTATCCACTGATAGATGAATGGACAAAGAAGAGATTTTATATATATTATATATATATAATATATATATATTTATTTTCATTCATTCTTATGTATTTATGTGTATATATAATGAAATACTATTCAGCCAATGAAAAAAGAATGAAATCCTGCCATTTGCAACAACTTGGGTGGGGCTTGAGAGTATAAGGCTAAGTAAAATAAGTCCCTTGGAGAAATACAAATGCCATTTGATTTCATTCACTTGTGGAATTTAAGAAACAAACCAAACAAGCAAAGGAAGAAAAAGAGAGAGAGACACACATACACAAACCAAGAAACAGACTCTTTAAACTATGGAGAACAGACTGGTGGTTACCAGAGGGGAAGTGGGTGGGGGAATGTGTGAAACAGGTGAAGAGAATCAAGACACTTACCATGATGAGCACTGAGTGATGTATAGAATTGTTCAATCAGTATATTGTACCCCTAAAGCTAATATAGCACTGTATGTTAATTATACTGGAATTTAAAAGAAAAAAAACAAAAACAAAGAACCTCAGCACTATTATTATGTTCGGGAGGAATAAGAAATCCTAATAATAATAGCAATGTTATTTGAGAAAGAATGTATAAGTATCTCAAAAGTACACAGATATCTGGATCCTCTTCATTTCATTAGATCAGCTTCGATTTGTTCATCCTATTGAACTATTATCCATTTCATTAGATCAGCTTTGATTTGTTCATCCTATTGAACTATTATCCATTCTCAAGAGGAAACTCAAGAATAAAAGTCACTTTATAGTATAGAATATAGCATAGTATGTTTCATTGTATATATTTCATTTAATCCTTTAGTTAATATGATTTGGTTTTATAAAACAGTGATTATGAGGCATTTTTTTAAAGGTAAGACCTCTAATTTTTTATTGTGTGTATTTCTCGTGAATAGTTGGAGCCCATATTTTTGCCGATTGATAAAGCATTCAACTGCTGGGCAAGAAGAAAAGAGAGAATTATGAATTGTTACCTAAGCAAAGATGCTTGTACAAATTGCATTATTAAGCTTTATTAATATAGTCACTAAGTTTACAGAGCATTCCTATGTATTCCTCAAATATTATATTGAGATCTTACATTCCAGGCACTGTTCTAGGTGCTTGTGGTTTATCAGTGAACAAAATAAAAAGACCCCTGTTCTTCTGAAGCTTACACTTTTGCAGAGAGACTGATAATGAAGTAAGTCCTATGGAAAAAATAAAACATTACAGCACAATTAGGGAATAGAGAATGTGGGGGTAGGGGAACCAGAAAATTGGACGACTCTAATTTTTCTCAGGCTTTACAAGGATGATAGCAAAATTGCTAATATTTTAGTTCAAAATTAGACCTAATGTAGTTTAGAGTCAAGTTCACCACATTATGTAATGTAACCATTTTCTAACAGAATGAAAATCCACCATTTTTTCTTTGTGGAGGTGCTACTATGTTCTCTGACTGCTGTCAAATGCCATCTAAAATATGAATCATTATCAAAGAATAGACCTGTAATTCTAGTTTTCCCTGTCTTCAATTGTTAAAACCATCAAACATACTTGCTTTTATGGGCTTCTCCACCATGCAGCTGTTGTTATCTACTTCTGCTATCCTTGCAGTATTCTTTGATTGATTTGCTAATAACTTAAGTCCTCATTTTGTCATCTTGCAGACATTTTATACTAATTGTATTTAATGGACTGTGAGCTACTGAAATATTTAGAGCCATTGCTAGTAAATGCAAAATATGCTTACTGATAGAATATAAAAATAAGCACTTGGTAAACCAATGAAGATATACATTATCTGGGATCATTGAGCTTATAAAAGTTTAATGGAGGCTAGAAGAAATATATCATTACCATTCTAAAGAACTAAAAAAAAGTGCTGGGCAGATGGATATAGCAAACTTATATTTGAATATACTGAAAGTCATCATGTTATTCACTGGTAACGCTTAAATTTATTGTAGTGAAGATTAATATCTTTCCTTTGGTTAGTTGATTTTACAACCCAAACTCATCATACTTGACTATATTAAAAGCTAGTTTTCTCTTCATTTACTTTTTCTGTCATTTAATGTGATCATTTTGAGCATGTTTGTTGACATTACTTTGAATAACTTCTATCCAAATTAGTTATTTCAGATGTTTACCTTTGTTGTTGGAGTACTTTAAGTATATAAAAACATACTCTTGGTTTCATTGTTAATCTTGTTTATTTATTTATTGTGATAAAAATAATTGTTAAATTATAGTTTTCAAAGCTATTTCACCTGAGACTTTTATTATTATTATTATTTTTAATTTTACACTTTGCCTCCATTTGTTCTGAGATTTTGGTGGAACAGCATAATACAAATAGGCAAATAAGGGAGACATGTGGCAAGAAAAAATATTTCTTTTTTATTTATTTTTCTAAAGATTTTATTTATTTCAGAGAGAGAATGCGAGCATGTGTGGGAGAAGGGACAAACGGAGTAGGAGAAGCAGACTCGCCACTAAGCAGGGAGCCCCAGTGTGGGGCTTGATCCCAGGACCCCAGGATCATGACCTGAGCAGAAGGCAGATGCTTAACTGACTGAGCCACTCGGGCCCCCAAGGAAAAATATTTCTGTGGAATTCTTAAATTGTATTTAGATAAAACAATAGGGGGTGCCTGGGTGGCTCAGTCAGTTGAGCATCCAACTCTTAGCTCAAGTGAAATTCTTGGGCTTGTGAGATCCAGCTCCACATCAGCTCAGCACTCAGCAAGGAGTCTGCTTTAGATTCTTTCCCTCTCCCTCTGCCCCAACTCCCCACTCCAACATGCTTTCACTCTCAAATAATAAATTCCTTTTTAAAAAAGATGAAACATTTTGGTGTCAAGGAGTAGTAGAAAATAAGTTTTGGTAATAATAATTAAAACCACGGGGGGGCGGGCACTGGGTGGTTCAGTCATTAAGCATCTGCCTTTGGCTCAGGTCATGATCCTAGGGTCCTGGGATTGAGCCTCACATTGGGCTCCCTGCTCAGCGGGAAGCCTGCCTCTCTCTCTCCTGCTTCCCCTGCTTATATTCCCTCTCTCGCCATCTCTCTTTGTCAAATAAATAAATAAAATCTTAAAAAAAATAAATAAAGCCACTTACTTGTATGTATGGCATGTATTTATATATTACCTCAAATGTTTAAAGCAATACTGTGGCTTAAGTACAATTGTTTTAGTTTTACAGTTGAGTTAACGAACGATACAAATATGCTAGTGATTAAAAGCTAGAAGAGGTAGAAGGAGAATTTTCCTGATGACTCTGATTCTCAAGTTGGTATCTTTTACAGTATGCTTCCCTGATCCTCTAGGGTGAACCAATTAGTGTTACCAAGGATTCAGAGGAAGAAGGAGAAAGGCAGGCTAAGAATTGTGGAGTTTATCCTTTAGGGGATAATAGACCTTTGAAAGCATTTGATTAAGAAAGTCATATGATAATCTCAAGATCATAGGCAGATTATTACTCTACTCTAGGAATGACTTGATAATTATATTAGAGGGTTGGTAATATAAATGAAGACGAAGAATGATTAAAAGATGTTTTTAAAGAAATAGCAACAGGATTTAGTTGTGGGCTGTTGTAGTTGTAGGTAGAATGAAAGTAGAGAATTACTCTTTTACATATTGCAGATGCTCTGAGTTCCATTTTTGACTGCTACTATCTGCTTGACTGATATTGTGCAAACCATTACTCCATCCTGTCTACTTTAGAGGATTTTTTAATAGAAATTATAGGATATAAAGGTCTATGAAAGTGCTTTATAAACAGTATAAGCCCAGAAGATATAATATGGCTTTTGTACTATGGCTTTAAAAAATTACCAAATTATTAAAAATGAATTTCACCTCTGTAGAAAGTCTGAGGGAATCAATATTATTCAAGCAAATGACATTTTCATGAATCTTCAAATTATACTCATACTGCATTGTCAGCATTTTCTCTCTCTGCATGGAGCAAATGCAAAAGATAGCACATCTCTACCTCCAGCAGAGAGTCTAAAATAAGATGTGTATAAGAGAAAGCTACAGAAGTTAAAGTAGAATCAAGTTTTCATATTAAATATGCATATTTTGACTAAGACAAATAATCACCATTGTAATACAGTGTTTTAACAAGAGTAGAAATATGTTACATATTTTAGACATAACCAACCGATAGTCATAAAAGTTTTAGGGAGATTCTTCACTAATTGATTCTTCTGAGACATTGAGATAGCCACATCCATTGATCTTCTTGAGGTGAAATGGTCCCTAATTTCATTCAGTCCAGCATTGTATTTAATATGTGTATTGACCTGTCAGATGGACAAGAAATTTGAGACTGAAAAGGTAGTAGAACTTCTCAGAGATTTCTTTGAGGTGGCCTTGAGAGTGGGCCATACTCAACAGCAAGCCTTGGGGAGGGAGAGAGAATGGATTCCATGTATATTTTAGAAGCGGTTCCTAACCATTTTCTGGTTTAGCCTATCCATGGAAGGCCAATGTAACATACAGAAGAGAGGGAGTGTGGAATAAAGGAAGAAATAGAATGGGCAGGAGCAACAATACTGGTAGACAAAAGCCCACACTGAAAGAGCTGTTAACCCAAATGAAAGTTCAGTAATTCAAAAAGGACTTTTGTAAGAACAGTGATATGGTAAGTAAGTGACTAGGTGCAGAAGCTGGGGCCAGTGGGCCACAAAAATGGGGAACAGCAGGAACAGGACTGGAGAAATGACAGAGGATTAAATATATTCTAGATTCCCCTCTGGAAATACCTCAGGAAAGTAATGGGGAGGAGAGGGAGGATAAGACTGGATTCCTTACTAAAATACTGGATGAGCATTTTAAATTAGGAAAATTAGGAGTGTTACTTTAAACGTGATACACCAGTATTTTAAATTAGGAAAATTAGGAGTGTTACTTTAAACGTGATACACCAGTGTTCTATGGCAGGAAAAGGAAGAAAGATAGTTTAAAAAGCTGAGATTCATATAGGAGTTATATTACAATCCCATTTTCTAATATATGGTATTTTAAATTTAATTGAAATCAAAATCTCAGTCAGTAAAATCAAATAGTTGTTGTTGTACCTACTATAATATTTATTCTCTTTAGGCAGTGTCTGTATATCTCATAAAATTTCAGAGAAAGAAAATTAGTACACTAAGTTATCTTATAATTTAAAAAACTTGGCTGGCCATGACCCATTATTTTTTCCAAATACAGAATTTTGAGGGAGTCCTCTCTGTATTGTTCTTGGGCTCTTCCCAGAGCTGTGTTAAGTTTATTAATCTTTTCAAAGAACCAGGTTCTGGATGATTCTTTTATTGTGTATTACCTATTATATTAATTAAATTTTTCCTTTTGTTTCCTTTTATTTGCTTTCTATTTTATTGGTTTATTCAGTCATTAATATTTAAGATCTTTCTATTCTAATATAATTATTTAATGCTATATATTTCTCACCAAGTACAGATATTGATATATCCTACAAATCTGATGTCATATTTTCACTGATATTCAATTAGAAGTATTATTTCATTTTATTTGGGTTTCTGTTTTGATATAGGAAGTACTTAGAGATTATTATTTATATCTATAATTATTTATACCTCTTATTATTCTATGTCTGTTAGTAATATTGCCTCAACATCTTGAGTAGTCTGTGTTTTATTATAGTGTATCTAGGCAAATTTATTTATCCTGATTGAAATTTTCTCTGCTTATTGAGTCTGAAGAAATAATATTTTTATCCATTTTGGAAAAACATCCTCTATTATTATCTCTCCAAGTATTGTCTCTCCCCTTAATATTTTTTTATCTTAGTCCTGAAACTTCTAGTTGTTGGACTTTTCTTTCAAAAATGCTTTTCTTTGTCTTAGTTGCATTTGAGGTAATTTTTGGGTTCTGTCTTTTAGTAAAGATAGATCTAATTTCAGATATTCTATTTCCTTATTAGAAATTGTATTTTTAAATAGTATCTGGTAATTTTAATAGTCTTTTCCTACTATTTTTTAAATTTCCTCTTTCTTTAAGCATGTACATACTACTCATTGTATCTCTTTTATCTGATAATAAAAGAGATACAGCTTAACAGCTGCACTCTGGACACTAACACTCAAGGAAGGATGTAATTTTATTTCGAATTAAAGCTGAATCTTACCTAGACAAATTTCTTTCTTTGGCTGAAGTTTGATTGATTGATTGATTGATTGATTGATTTAGGTTTACCCACTTTGTGGGGATGCAAATAATTGTCTTAACCCCCTACATGGCAATTTAACCAATTTAACCAAAATTTAACCTATATATTATAGGTACTGTCAAGCCAAGGTATTCTGCAAAGTCAGTAATCTCTTCCCTGGATTCACTTCATAAATGGCTATACTGGTGTTTTTTGGGATGTTGTTTTTTGTTTAAATCACTGCTGTAATTAATTACCACAAACTTTGTAGCTTAAATAATACAAGTTTATTATTTTGCACTTCTGGAGGTCAGAAATCTGACCTAGGCCACAGTGGTTTAAAATTGAGGTGTTACCAGGAATGCATTCCTTTCAGCAGGCTCTGGAGGGACATCCATTTCCTTGTATTTTTCCTGCCTTAAGGCTACTAACCTCTCTTGGCTTGTGACCCTCTTCCTTCATCTTCTAGGATAGGAACATTTCATCTCTCTGACTCTTATTTCACATCCCCTTCTAACCATGGCTGAGAAAGGTTTTCTGCTTTTAAGTACTCATGTATTCAGATTAGGCGTACCTGAATAATCCAGAAAAAACTCCCCATCTCTAGGTCTCTTACGTTAATCATATCTACAAAGTTCCTTTTGCCATATAAAATAGCATAATCATAGATTCTTGGGATTAGAACATAAACATCAACATTTTTGGAGGCCATTATTCAGCTTACCACAGCCATGAGGATTTGTCTTATTTGACACAAGTTTACTCAGATGTTTAAAAAAGACATATATTTAATTAGAATTTTATGTTGTTACTAAATGGGAGATTATAGAATATATATTGACAAAATGGCAGAAAGAGAAACTGTTGGGTACTCTCCAAGACCCCGTGTCCTCATCCAACACCTACAATTACTACCCACAAACTGATAGCTAAATTTATCATTTCAAGCAAATACTAGAGTAATACCTTTCTTAATCTCGCCAACAACCCTAAATGGTGTTTTTCTTGGACATTCAAATGAAAGTCTAAACCAAGATAATTCACATGATTTCACCAATCCTATGTTCCTGTGACCCTTAGAAGTCTAGAGAAGATGGGCTGTATTCGGTGGTGACACAGGATACCCTTTAAGAATTACTTGTATGCTGCCGATGTGTTTACATTGTAGTCGAAGTAGCTGCAGGCTTCATGGGAATGAAGTGGATTGTGGAATCACAGTGGATTGTGAGACGCCCTTTTAATATTATTCACGTGTGTGCCATCTTTATCATGTCAGAACTGAAAATATGCTGCTTGAGGCTCATCAAAATAATGCAGATTAAGGAAGAAAACTCCACTTGTTTCTGACTATGCCAGAGTCAAGCTACTTAAGGAAGGGGAGATGGCTTGCAAAACCACTGTGAGACTGAACACAATTCTTAATAAGAAATTTTCAATAGTCACAGGAAGAGGAAAACACAGCAGTCAAGTATTTAGAGTCATAAAAGACAAAAAAAATATAAAATTTGATGTGTTGGAAATTGGATGTCTCCTAGTGTTCTGAGTTATAATTATACATATACATAAATGTCATATTTGAGGAGATTAAAAAGTTAAGATAAATACATGATTAGTTACTTAAAATGGTATTGCAATCACTTAGGATAATGAATGTTAAGGAAAAAGAGAACTATCAATTAAATTGAAACTATTGAGAATAGTGAGAATGTACCCTAGAAGTTTTGTCTTAAAAAAGAAGAGGTAGTGTGGTCTTCAAAGGAGAAAATTCTTGGAGAGACAACAAAGACAATAAAGAAATGATAAAATAAGCACAAGAGGAGCCATTGGGTCCTAGACTTAATGTGGAATATATTATATATATTGAAATATAATTAAATGTATTATATATATTGAAATATAATTTCAATATATATTATATATATTTCAATATATTACATATATTCAAATGTAATTTCAATCTGATATATATAACCATCACAAAAGATTTTTATAAACTGTCTAGTAATTTCCTGAGTAAATCAGAATAGGTTACATAATTACTTTAAAAATATTATTTGAATGCAAATAATTTTTGTCATCTTTAAATTCAACGTATTTGTGTGTTAAATTAGCTCTCCTTTTAATACAGAAATAGAATTATTTTTACTTTTTGTTTCAGTCTTCTTCTTCTTCTTTTTTTTTTTTTTTTTTTTGCCTTCTTCTAATCAAAAAGGCTGAAGTACCAGCTATTGATTGTGTGACTCTAATTGATCTGGCAGTGGAAAGTGGAATTTTTCCAGTTGATGCAGTGATTAGAATTGATTTAGCAGTAGAACTCATAAAAGAGTCAATAAAATACAGAGAATAAGGCAACAACTGCTCTTAGAAAAGACTGTAATTCAATTACAGCACTCAGCTCTGCTTATTTTAATTAATCTAGTCAGCATTCAGCAGGAGACTTTAGTTGCTATTTCAGGTTGGGTCTTTAGAAGACAAAGGGTTCTTAGAAAAAGAGTCCTTTTCCACAGCAGTTTTAAAATCTAGTCACATATTTATTGTGTCTTCTTACCTCACTTTCCTGTTAGATCCAGATTCCTAAAAATAATGTTTTGTGTTTGCTCCACGAAGTTAGTGGTTATAAAGTTCTGAGAAGCTTTATGTTGTTCAAGGTATGCTGTTTTAGAAATTCTTAGTTACAAAGTACTGTTGTGTTTACGGAATGAATTTAACTCTGCTCCCCAATACCTTTCAGTATTATTCAGAAATATAAGACATTGTTCCTGTATTAAATTTTCTGTGTTTATTACAAGGTAATGATTATTTATTTATATCTTTCCTAGTTTTAACTATTTTTGTTCTTCCTCTTCTCTGCAGTGTTTCTTCTTCTTCTTCTTCTTTTTTTTTTTAGTATTTTTATCTGTTCTAATTTTATGTCTGGCTCATCTAATGTTTTATCATGTTTTATTATTTCGTCAAAGGTCTTACACATGGTTCAGCTATTTTACTTCTGAAAATATGTAAATAAGTTCTTAATATGTGTAAAATTATTTGATAATAAACTCCTAATGAAGATTGCAATCTTATAAACTCTTATTTAAAAATTAATTTAAGGGTGCCTGGGTGGCTCAGTCTGTTAAGCATCTGCCTTCGGCTCAGCTCATGATCCTGGGTCTTCAGATTGAGTCCCACATCAGGCTCTCTGCTCAGCGGGGAGTTTGCTTCTCCCTCTGCCCATCCTCATCACTCATGCTCTCCCTTAAATAAATAAACATTTTTTAAAAATTAATTTAAATTTTATCAAAGTAATAACTGTATATGGTTGAAGATATCCTAGTGCCAAGTTGCTTATAATGAAAAATGGGTATCATTTCTATCCAGCACATCTATATGCTCTCTGCTGTTTGCAAGAACAATGTTAGCATATTTTATTTTTGAAAGTTTGCCTCAATATATCTTAATAATTTTCTTATACTGTTGTTTTTGACTTGTACATTTTAGATAAATATTAATTTCCTGCTATATAATTGGAAAATCTAGCTTTCTTTCCCCATTAGCCATTTTTATTTCCTTTTCTCCCATTTGTCTTATAACACTTTTATCAGAATTTTCATTTAAATTCATAGCCAATAAACTATACTAATGCAATGGTACTCAGACTGCTGGGGCTACAACAGAATAAGGAATGCATGTGGAAAGAAAATCAATACATTTCCTTCCTAGAGAAAGTCTTTTGTGAAAAAGGATACCCATGGAAAAAAAAACAAAAAACAAAAAACAGTGTGCTTATTGATGTATTTGATTTGCTCAAGCAACTTTGGCTGAAGCTACTCTTTGCTACTTGAAATACACAGTTTGAGGACTGGCAAACAGTTCAGAGAACCAAATTTTGAATAACGATATTAGTGAACTATAGTTTTTAAGTTATAAAACCTTCTTTTTTCCTTGACTTACGCACTGTTTCACTTTTTCCCATTTGATTACTTTAATCTTTAGAGTCCAAAACTTCTGTCAGATTTTTTTGCAAATACCAATACCTCTAATCTCAAACATCACTATTCTATCATTTGGAGTTATTTTTGTTTGCTTGTTTGTTTGTTTTTTAATAGTCTTCCTTATACACTTCTCTGACTTCCTTCTACAATATGGATTGAGAGCTCTCTCTGCCAGCCACAAGTCTTCATCTTGGTATTTCCTTCACTCCTTGACTCCTGTGAATTCTGTCTTCTGAATTCTAGATCTTCTTTTTCATTAACTCTCTTATTTTACTGGGTAACAAAATTGCTTTTGAAGACCTTCTTAATTTGGCTATTAATAGAATTCTGAAATGAAGTAATACTCCCAGAATTCTGAAGGCTTTATTGACACTGTCTTCTAGAATACAATATACTATTGAGCTTTTAGATACCATCCTGAATACTGTTTGTGTGTGTTTGCATAAGTTTTTGGTTCTTTTTCAAAGTGTTTATAGCTAGAACTTTCTCACTAATATGAACTACATTCACGCATTTAGCTGGCAATTAAGTGTGCCTATTCAATAATTACATTTGGACTTTAAGATGTATTTTTGTAATATTCCCCTGACAGCTTGTTTCTCTCTGTTTTCTGACCTCTTTCTTTTTGGAATTCTTGTAATAAAGCTCCTTGTCTTTTTATTCTAATTTTGTTTCTTATGTTTTTCCCCCTACTGCTTTTTTAAAATTTTATTTTATTTTCTTTTATTTTGGGCATCCTCTTTCTAATATCTGGAAGTTCTTTCTTTAAAGATTTTTATTTATTTGACACAGAGAGATCACAAGTAGGCAGTGAGGCTGGCAGAGAGAGAGGGGGGAAGCAGGCTCCCTGCTGTGCAGGAAGCCCAATGCGGGGCTCAATCCCAGGACTCTGAGATCACGACCTGAGCCAAAGGCAGAGGCATAACCCACTGAGCCACCCAGAGACCCCTGGAAGTTCTTTCTTGTTCTATTATTTTATCATCTTGTTTTGTGGATAGAGTGCTTTTCTTTTCTTTTTTTTTTTCTCTTTTGCTTTGTTTTTAATCTTTCTAAGCATATGAACTATAGCTTGGCTTTTTCTCTTTTTTTTCACTATTTAAAAATTTTTAAAATATTTTTTATAAACATATAATGTATTTTTATCCCCATGGGTACAGATCTGTGAATCTCCAGGATTACACACTTCACAGCACTCACCATAGCACATACCCTCCCCAATGTCCATAACCCCACCCTCCTCTCCCTCTCTACTTCCCACAGTAACCCTCAGTTTGTTTTGTGAGGTTAAGAACCACTTATGGTTTGTCTCCCTCCGGATGCCATCTTGTTTCATTTGGTCTTTTCCTACCCACCAAGCCCCCATGTTGCATCTCCATTTCCTCATGTCAGGGAGATCATATGATAGTTGTCTTTCTCCAGTTGACTCATTTCACTAAACATAATACCATCTAGTTCCACCCACATCATCACAAATGGCAAGATTTCATTTCTTTTGATGGCTGCATAGTATTCCATTGTATATATATACCATCTCTTCTTTATCCATTCATATGTTGATGGACATCTAGGTTCTTTCCATAGTTTGTCTATTGTAGACATTGCTGCTATAAACATTCGGGTGCATGTGCCCCTTCGGATCACTATGTTTGTATCTTTAGGGTGAATACCCAGTAGTGCAATTGCTGGGTCGTAGGGTAGCTCTATTTTCAACATTTTGAGGAACCTCCATGCTGTTTTCCAGAGTGGTTGCACCAGCTTGCATTCCCACCAACAGTGTAGGAGGGTTCCCCTTTCTTCGCATCCTCGCCGGCATCTGTCACTTCCTGACTTGTTAATTTTAGGCATTCTGACTAATATAAGGTGGTGTCTCATTGTGGTTTTGATTTGTATTTCCCTGATGCCGAGTGATGTGGAGCACTTTTTCATGTGTCTGTTAGCCATCTGGATGTCTTCTTTGCGGAAATGTCTGTTCATGTCCTCTGCTCATTTCTTGATTGGATTATTTGTTCTTTGGGTGTTGAGTTTGTTAAGTTCTTTATAGATTTTGGACACTAGCCCTTTATCTGATATGTCTTTTGCAAATATCTTCTCCCATTCTGTCATTGTCTTTTGGTTTTGTTAACTGTTTCCTTTGCTGTGCAAAAGCTTTTGATCTTGATGAAATCCCAATAGTTCATATTTTCCCTTGCTTCCCTTGTCTTTGGCAATGTTCCTAGGAAGAAATTGCTGCAGCTGAGGTCGAAGAGGTGGCTGCCTGTGTTGTCCTCAAGGGTTTTGATGAATTCCTTTCTCACATTGGGGTCCTTTATCCATTTTGAGTCTATTGTTGTGTGTGGTGTAAGGAAATGGTCCAATATCATTTTTCTGCATGTGGCTGTCCAGTTTTCCCAACACCATTTATTGAAGAGGCTGTCTTTTTTTCATTGGACATTCTTTTCTGCTTTGTCGAAGATTAGTTGACCATAAAGTTGAGGGTCTATTTCTGGGCTCTCTATTCTGTTCCATTGATCTATGTGTCTGTTTTTGTGCCAGTACTATGCTGTCTTGATGATGACAGCTTTGTAATAGAGCTTGAAGTCCGGAATTGTGATGCCACCAACTTTGGCTTTCTTTTTCAATATCCCTTTGGCTATTCGAGGTCTTTTCTGGTTCCATATAAATTTTAGAATTATTTGTTCCATTTCTTTGAAAAGATGGATGGTACTTTGATAGGAATTGCATTAAATGTGTAGATTGCTTTAGGTAGCATAGACATTTTCACAATATTTATTCTTCCAATCCAGGAGCATGGAACATTTTTCCATTTCTTTGAGTCTTTCTCAATTTCTTTCATGAGTACTTTATAGTTTTCTGAGTATAGATTCTTTGCCTCTTTGGTTAGGTTTATTCCTAGGTATCTTATGGTTTGGGGTGCAATTGTAAATGGGATTGACTCCTTAATTTCTCTTTCTTCTGTCTTGTTGTTGGTGTAGAGAAATGCAACTGATTTCTGTGCATTGATTTTATATCCTGACACTTTACTGAATTCCTGTACAAGTTCTAGCAGTTTTGGAGTGGAGTCTTTTGGGTTTTCCTCATATAGTATCATATCATCTGTGAAGAGTGATAGTTTGACTTCTTCTTTGCCGATTTGGATGCCTTTAATTTCCCTTTGTTGTTCTATTGCTGAGGCTAGGACTTCTATTACTATGTTGAATAGCAGTGGTGATAATGGACATCCCTGCCATGTTCCTGACTTTAGAGGAAAAGCTTTCAGTTTTTCTCCATTGAGAATGATATTTGCAGTGGGTTTTTCATAGATGGCTTTGATAATATTGAGGTATGTGCCCTCTTTCCCTACACTTTGAAGAGTTTTGATCAGGAAGGGATGCTGTACTTTCTCAAATGCTTTTCAGCATTTATTGAGAGTATCATATGGTTCTTATTCTTTCTTTTATTAATGTGCTGTATCACATTGATTTGCTGATGTTGAACCAACCTTGCAGCCCTGGAATAAATCCCACTTGGTCGTGGTGAATAATCCTTTTAATGTACTGTTAGATCCTATTGGCTAGTATTTTGGTGAGAATTTTTGCATCAGTGTTCATCAAGGATATTGGTATGTAATTCTCTTTTTTGATGTGATCCTTGTCTGGTTTTGGGATAAAGGTGATGCTGGCTTCATAAAATGAGTTTGGAAGTTTTCCTTCCATTTCTATTTTTTGGAACAGTTTCAGGAGAATGGGAATTAATTCTTCTTTAAATGTTTGGTAGAATTCCCCTGGGAAGACATCTGGCCCTGGGCTTTTTTGTTTGTTTGAAGATTTTTGATGACTACTTCAAGCTCCTTACTGGTTATGGGTCTTTCAGGTTTTCTATTTCTTCCTGGTTTAGTTGTGGTAGTTTATATGTCTCTAGGAATGCATCCATTTCTTCCAGATTGTCAAATTTGTTGGTGTAGAGTTGCTCATAGTATGTTCTTATAATTGTTTATACTTCTTTGGTGTTGTTTGTGATCTCTCTTCTTTCATTCATGACTTTATTTATTTGGGTCATTTCTCTTTTCTTTTTGATAAGTCTGGCCGGGGGTTTATCAATCTTATTAATTCTTTCAAAGAACCAGCTCCTAGTTTCATTGATTTGTTCTATTGTTTTTTGGTTTCTATTTCATTGATTTCTGCTCTGATCTTTATGATTTCTCTTCTCCTGCTGGGTTTAGGCTTTCTTTCTTGTTCTTTTTCCAGCTTCTTTAGGTGTAGGGTTAGGTTGTGTATTTAAGACCTTTCTTGTTTTTGAGAAAGGCTTGTACCACTATATATTTTCCTCTCAGGACTGCCTTTGCTGTGTCCCACAGATTTTGAACAGTTGTGTGTTCATTATCATTTGTTTCCATGAATTTTTTTCAATTGTCGTTAATTTCCTGATTGACCCATTCATTCTTTAGAAGGATGCTCTTTAGTCTCCATGCATTTGGGTTGTTTCCAACTTGCCTCTTGTTATTGAGTTCTAGCTTGAGAGCACTGTGGTCTGAACATATACAGGGAATGATCCCAATCTTTTAATACCGGTTGGGACCTGATTTAGGACCCAGGATGTGATTTATTCTAGAGAATGTTACATGTGCACTAGAGAAGAATGTGTGTTATGTTGATTTGGGATGGAATGTTCTGAATATATCTGTGATGTCCATCTGGTCCAGTGTCATTTAAGGCCTTTATTTCCTTGTTGATCTTTTGCTTGGACGATCTGTCCATTTCAGTGAGGGGAGTGTTAAAGTCCCCTACTATTATTGTATTATTGTCAATGTGTTTCCTTGATTTTGTTATTAATTGGTTTATATAGTTGGCTGCTCCCATGTTAGGAGCATAGATATTTAAAATGGTTAGATTTCTTGTTGGACAGACCCTTTGAGTATGATGTAGTGTCGTTCCTCATCTCTTATTATAGTCTTTGGCTTAAAATCTAATTTATCTAATATAAGGATTGCCACCCCAGCTTTCTTCTCATGTCCATTAGCATGGTAAATTGTTTTCCACCCCCTAACTTTAAATCTGGAGGTGTCTTCGGGTCTAAAATGAGTTTCTTGTAGGCAGCATATTGATGGGTTTTGTTTTTTTATCCATTCTGATACCCTGTGTCTTTTGATTGGGGCATTTAGCCCATTAACATTCAGGGTAAACTATTGAGGGTTATGAATTTAGTGCCATTGTATTGCCTGTAAGGTGACTGTTACTGTATATTTTCTCTGTTCCTTTCTGATCTACTACTTTTAGGGTCTCTCTTTGCTTAGAGGACCCCTTTCAATATTTCCTGTAGAGCTGGTTTGGGGTTTGAAAATTCTTTCAGTTTTTGTTTGTCCTGGAAGCTTTTTATCTCTCCTTCTCTTTTCAATGACAGCCTAGCTGGATATAGTATGCTTGGCTGCATGTTTTTTTCATTTAGTATTCTGAATGTATCATGCCAGTTCTTTCTGGCCTGCCAGATCTCTGTGGATAAGTCTGCTGCCAATCTTATATTTTTACCATTGTATCTTATAGACTTCTTTTCCCGGGCTGCTTTCAGGATTTTCTCTTTGTCACTAAGACTTGTAAATTTTACTATTAGGCGATGGACTTTTTTTGTTGATTTTGAGGGGGGTTCTCTGTGCCTTCTGGATTTTGATGCTTGTTCCCTTTGCCATATTAGGGAAATTCTCTACAATAATTCTCTCCAATAGATCTTCTGCTCCCCTCTCTCTTTCTTCTTCTGGAATCCCAATTATTCTAATGTTGTTCCGTCTTATGGTGACACTTATCCCTCAAATTCTCCCCTCGTTTTCCAGTAGCTATTTGTCTCTCTTTTGCTCAGCTTCTTTATTCTGTCATTTGTTCTTCTATATCACTAATTCTTTCTTTTGCCTCATTTATCCTAGCAGTAAGAGCCTCCAAATTTGATTGCACCTCATTAATAGCTTTTTTGATTTCGACTTGGTTAGATTTTAGTTCTTTTATTTCTCCAGAAAGGGCATTTATAATCTCCCGAGAGGGTTTCTCTAATATCTTTCATGTCTTTTTTCAGCCCAGCTAGAACCTTGAGAATCATCATTCTGAACTCTAGATTTGTCATATTACTAATGTCCATATTGATTAGGTCCCTAGCCTTTCGGTATTGCCTCTTGTTCTTTTTTTTGTGGTGTGTTTTTCCATCTTGTCATTTTGTCCAGTTAAGAATATATGAAAGAGCAAATAAAATACTAAAAGGGTGGCAAAGACCCTAGGAAAATGTGCTTTAACCAAATCAAAAGAGACCCCAAATTGTGGGGGGCAGAAAGGGGATAAAAAGAAGTTCAGAAAAAAAATTAAAAATGAAAATAAATAAAGAAAAAATACAAAAAAGAAAAAAATGTATATATTAGACTCCTGATTAGAACATGGTCACCCACTTAATTTTTGGAGTATTTTGGTCTCTTAGAAGAAACTACCTCCCAAAATTTTAAAGAATGAAAAACATATATAAGGGTAAACACAATGATGGGATGGAATATGCCTATAAAGATGAAAAAACTTTTTTTTTTTTTTAAATTTCTAAGAAAGGAGTTGATAAAGTAAGTTGGTTAGGAGAATAAGGAAAAAGAAAGTGGATAAAATTTGCTTGGGCTGGAGACTAGAACAATCTCGGAGCTAGATTTAGGGTATATTTTGATCTATTAGAAGAAGTTGTACCCCAAATTTTTTAGAAGAAAAAACCCTTATGTATATACAAAAAATAAAATTAGATACAATGAAGGATAAAATATGACTATAATAATGAAGTTTCAAAAAAAAGATTATTATTATTATTATTATTATTTTTTAAGATTTCATTTATTTAATTGACAGAGAGAGATCACAAGTAGGCAGAGAGGCAGGCAGAGAGAGAGGAGGAAGCAGGCTCCCTGCCGAGCAGAGAGAGCGCGATGTGGGACTCGATCCCAGGACCCTGAGATCATGACCTGAGCCGAAGGCAGCGGCTTAACCCACTGAGCCACCCAGGCGCCCCTATTATTATTTTTTTAATGAAAGTTATTATTAAGATAAACTAGTTAAAAAAACGTTAAAAAATGAAAGGGTTAAAGTTAAAAAAATTAGTAGAAGAAAAAAATTAAATTAAAAATATTAAATTAACTGCAAGACTAAAGAATCATGTGGAGAAAGCAATGAGTTCCATGCTTTGCTTTCTCCTCCTCTGGAATGCCACTGTTCTCCTTGGTAATTGAACTTGGTCTTGGTTGGATTTCTTGTTGATCTTCTGGGGGAGGGGCCTGTTGTGTGATTCTCAAGTGTCTTTGCCCCAGGCAGAATTGCACCGCCCTTACCAGGGACCAGGTTAAGTAATCCGCTCGGGTTTGCTTTCGGGATCTTCTGTTCCCTGAGCGCTTTCGGTAGAGTTCCGGAGGACGGGAATGAAAATGGCGGCCTCCCAGTCTCCAGCCTGGAGGAGCTGAGAATTCGGGTCCCCACTCCTCGGTGCTCCCTCAGAGAAAAGCTCTCAATCACTCTTATCTCCCTGGCCTCCGGCCCGCTCCAAGTTCACCCAGCCTGTGACCGGTTCAAGGTAACCCCAAGCTGAGAGCTTACTCCTTGGCTCTGTCTCTGTAGCCAACTTCTCCATTCTAATACCTATGAGCTCTGCGACACTCAGACACCCCTGATCCTTCTGTGACCCTGTGGAACCTGGGGCCAAACTAACCCCGCATGGGCTTCACCCCGATTTAGCCTCTTCTAATCTTAGTAGATTTTTAAAAGTCCTGATTTTGTGCTCCGTTGTTCTGCCCCTTGCCGGGAGCCAGCCCCTCCTCCCACGGTCTATCTTCCCGTTGCTTTGGATCCACTTCTCCTCTGTCCTACCTTTCAGAAAGTGGTCGATTTTCTGTTTCTAGAATTTCTGTTCTTCTTCTCTTCAATCTCCTGTTGGATTTGTAGGTGTTTGATAAGCTATCTAGCTGATCTCCGTAGTCTCAGCCTGCTACTTCTCCGCTATCTTGACTTCTCCCCGTACAGCTTGGCTTTTAAAAAGACATTTTCTCCTCGCTTAGTTTGTATATTTCTTTCATGTTCCCTGCCTTGTAAATTGCCTTGTCTGTTTTAGTTTCTCCCTTTTATGGTGGGGGCTTTTTCTGAAATGTCTGATGATCTCTGGTAGAGCCTATAAACTTAACAATAAGACATTAAACAGATTGGAATTGAGTTGCCATGACCTAAGTTTATTATGTGAATGGTTCTATGTATAGGGTAACTCAGAGACAAGCCAGCTTTTCCAGTGAGATGCTCTCAAAGATCAACCTTTTTATTTAATCATCTTTTTAGCTGTTATTTTCCATAGCTTGGCAGTGTGTTGTCTTACATTGGAATTGATACTTCACTACCAGCATTTTGTGTGCAATTCACATGAACTCTGTTTGTGATAGTTCATCAACTGTTTTGGAAGAGTGAGGATATAAGTGGTCCTGTTTCAACACAAAACTTTCACACGTTTTCTGAACTTTAGCTCCTTTCCAGACCACTGATTACATTTTATGTAGAAGTGCAAACTGCCACACCTTCAGAGTATGGTAGGTAATATCATCTCCCTTTTTCACTTATCTCTCCCATTCCAAACATTAAGTTTATAATTTCTTTCATAAGTTAAAACAGATTCTGCCAAATTTTCATACTTTCTTCTGTTCTTTCCCACTGTCGTGTTAGTGGCTTTTTGAAAAGAAAGAAATGCATGCAGTCATTCTGCCATCCTTAACTAATAATCTATAAACTTGTTTATGTGGTTAAATGTTCATAATTGCACATGTACTTAACTCTAGGCATGATAGTTTTTTTTATTGATTTTAAATCATTAAGTAAATAAAACCACAGAAATGCATGCAAAGGTTACTTCCAACTTGTCAGCTGTCAGTGTGAAACTTACAAATTTTTGACCATGATATTCACAGAATCATCAGAATCATTAACAACTTCAGTCCCATGATTATATGAAAAATTCCCTTGGTTGAAGTGAATAAACATATTGAAGAATTACTTAAATACACTTATGCATATAACTCTGTAAGTAACTTATCATTCTTACAGATGTATAGTTGTATATGTATTATTTTCTTGTAAAACACTTTTGTCTTGTCTTTTTTTTGTTGTTGTTGTTAACAAAATCCTTTCACCTGAAAAGGTGGCAAGGGTTAGTTTTCTCTCCAGATGCGTAAGAGAACTGTTGCAGAAATTTACTAGCTTATTACACAATCTTTGTATGATTTGTGTCTTACACTGACACAAAAGTAAAGATTAGAATAATTATTTTTTCTCAGGTTTGGATAGAAGTGAAACTTAAGTTGATTTTAAATTGAGTGATACCAGCAGGTTAGAGTTAGTCAGTGTAAGAGCTAATCCTAGAATTTTTACAAATTTATTTCTAACTCAGTACTGTCTTTTTTTTTTTTTTTTTTTTTTTACCAATCTTAGAATCAAGTGTTGTCTGATTTATTGTCTTTTCAACAAATGCCTGAAAAACCCTTATGTAATTCCCCAAATGCCTACTATAATAAAAGAACAATGGTAGGTATATGGAGTACAGTTAGAAGAGGAAGATGATTCAGGCACAAATCCTACTTCCAGAGTGCTTAGAGTCAAATATAAATTATGTATTGGAAGAGATGTCCCTGAGAATTTCAGTCTGAAACATATATATATATATATATATATATGTATATATATATATTTCAACTTATTATATGAAACCTGAATATTTGAGGCTGACCTCCACCAATATCCATACATGTTTAATATTTTCCTTTTTTGTTTGTTTGTACTGGATATGAGACTGTAATAGTGTTGGCATGGGTGTGATCATTCATATACAGTTGACCCTTGAAAAACAGGGATTTGAACTGTGTGGGTGCCTTTATATGCGGATTATTTCAGATAAAAACAGTCCAGTACTATCAAGTTATTTTCCTTATGGTTTTCTTAATATTTTCTTTTTTTCACCTTACTTTATTGTAAGAGTATATAATACATATAACATACAAAATATGTGTTACTCAACCGTTTCTGTTATTGATAAGGCTTCTAGTCAACAGTAGGCTCTGAGTAGTTAAGTTTTGGGGGGAGCCAAAATTACATACGAATTTTCAGATTTTTGACGGTGCAGGAGTTAGTGCCCCAACCCCCCACGTTGTTCAGGGGTCAACTCTGTTATGATCTTAATTGACTGAAGGGATTTATTCAGAGCTCCTTCTACTTTTAACACATATCTAGTTTATCTATGTGTAATGCTTTACTTATGTAGCATAATTACATATTTGTATATGTATATAAAAGTCTGTGAAATGATTTTCAAACTGATATTACGAGGCTTATAGAAAATGGAAGGAAAAATATATTCTGTCCCCTACTATATACATATACATATGTATATGCTCACTCTCTTTAAATAATAACTTTAAGAATAAGCATAGATGTTTATAGTCAGAAGTTATGAATTAAGTTCATTAAATTCATCTACCTTCCTGAATTCCTCTTGGAATGAAAATGTAGTTTTTTGCTATTTATACTGACATGCCCTGTAGTAACACTGGAAGTGTTTAAAGGAGAATACGAACATAAAAGAGCATATTAAATGGTGAGTGAAACAAGATGAAAAATGAAATATTTACAGATAAATTTCTTTTATGTCCTTGAACAATTTTGTTGGCTCAATTTCAGTTCAACCTTTTGATTTATGTAGATACATGTTTTGTATTTGATAGAGGTCAAGTTGGAGCTCATCAGTATAATTGCTTATTCATTTTCTGCCTTTGAAACTGTTATTTCCTTAGAATTTCTTCATTAAGACCACAGAAACTACATTCAAAACAGCAAAAGACATCTCCCTGATTTTCCCACTTAATCTAAATATTTAATCTCCTTATTAAAGAAACAAAATAGCACTCCCCTGTGGCAGTAAGAACATAAACTGCTTATTGGGAAGGGAAGGTGCCTTCTGCAATGAGACTTAAATATAAGATCTAATGTAAGCTTGTCCAATTCCACTCCCTTGGACCTAACTGAAGCTTCCATTTCCTCTCATCAAGATGAATTTCTTAATCTGTAAATCTGTACATCCTTTAGCACTGCATTTTTTATCTTCATGCTATTGGCTTAGTTACTTTGATAGAATGTATTTAATCATGCTAAGATGATTATGTATCTCCAAAGAAAACCCAAGCTCTGTTGTATGGCATATCAATTAGTACATTCTTTGTTTCTACCCTAGTTGTCCTCTCAGTCCTCCCTTAGCCCTTCCAGGAACTCAATCAATACTCCAATCACCCTTGCACTACCTAAATGTGTTAGAGTTTTCTTCTCAAGCCCCAGCCTTTGCTCATGTATTTTCTTTCTCATGGATACTTCTTTAAACTGCCTTCAATTCAATTAAAATATAAAAACAATGTCAAAATACTTTGCAAGAATTGTCCATTTTAAATTGTGATTTAAAGTGCTAAAATAGGGGTGCCTTAGTGGCTCAGTTGGTTAAGCAACTGCCTTTGGCTCATGTCATGATCCTGGAGTCCTGGGATCAAGTCCCACATCCGGCTTCTTGCTCAGCAAGGACTCTGCTTCACTCGCTGACTTTCCTCCTCTTGTGCTCCCTCCCTCTCTCTCTCTCATTTTCTCCCTCTCAAATAAATAAAATCTTAAAAAATAATAAAAAAAATAATAAAGTGCTAAGATGGAGGAGTGTACATTCCTGTTGATCATGTCATTCCACAAGTCTGCCTAATTCTCAGTGCAGTTTTCTAAGAGTACAATGTCTATTTTCAAACTATTCTCCTCTTTTATTTTGTTTTGATATATGTGATAAAAAGTAATTCTAACTGATGCCAAAGTGCTGGAAAGTACTGATAGGTAATCTGAGGGTTCTGTTAAGTAAGGCTTTTAAAAGAGACAATGTCTTAATTCACTCATGAAAAATAAATAAGATTTTTTTTTTTTTTTAAGCAAGAGAGAAGGCAGGCGGAGAAGAGGCACAGTCTCTGATAGTTATTAAAGACATGCATTGAATAAATATTTTGTAAGATGTCTAAAGCCCTCCAGAGATGAAAAACAAAATAAGACCTGAAATAAAATAAAATTCAATTGTAATTTTTTTTCTCCATCACATACAAGGAAGTGCTCTATATAGGGAGAAAACAGGAAGAAAACACCCAGTTCCCTGAACATGTCCTTTCTCAGGGTTGCCCGAGATCTCTAGCAGATTTTTGAATAAATAACAAATTCTAAAAGACTTTTGGCTTTGATTTTAAGTATATCAAGGATTTTATTTGGTATTTATTGAAAATCTTTTTTAATCTCTTGGGTTCTAAGTGGACTATCCTTAGACTTCTAGCATACATAAGAAAAGTGAGGAAAACTTACAACTCTTTTTCCAGCAATTAAACCAAGATCATATGTATAGAGAAAAAAGTCAAATAAATTAAAAATAAACATAAGTACAGAGTAACGATTGTATAGAACTGATGCATTCAGTTGTTCCTTATGCTGTGTCTCTTGGGAGTGTGAGCAAGACAGATGGTAGATGGTTTATATTTAAATAAATATATATCAACATATATTTATAGATACATATTTATATTCTATATTGCAGCAAAAAAAATTGTGTAAATGGTCAGTGTGTTTCAGTGATGTTTCAGAATGATGCTCAGGATGTGGCAATACTCTGATATATGAGCCTGCATAGTTTTGGAAAGAGAGAAAAAGCTGGATAGTTAGAAATCCCAATAGAAATAAATTTAAAATGTCGCTTGATGCCAGATTTTAAAAGAGCTCAAATATCCTTCTCAGGTATTTAAGCAGGTGATGGCAAGTCTTCATAAATAGAGACAGAGGTTTGGCATAAATGCACTGACTCTAGGTTTTAGAAAGATAACAAATAAGTGAAATTCAGACAAAAACGTGTGTTCTGTAATTATTTTGTTAAATAATAAGTCTAGCACAGTCATCATCCTTTATTTTTCTATCATGGTAGGGAAAATAGAAAAATGTCACTATCTTCTTTTGTTTTAACAGATGATTTTATAAGCATTTTTACAAATTAGGGTGACAGAAATATCAGCTATAAGATTATTACTGTGGTAATTGGTGATTATCAGGTTAGAGCCAACCTAGACCCTTATGTTTATTTTTGAAGTTATTTTATTAAGGTACAGAAATAATTTCAAGGCCTAGGGAGTCCTATGAGATCCCCTTATTCAAATTATACTTTCAGAGACTATTTTATATTATGGGGAATAATAAATGGGGAATGCAAAAAAATTGTTATTTTTCTAAAAGTTCTCAATTTCACACTTTATCAAATCAGATTACCTAAATTAGTTAATAATGCACTGCGATATTTCCTTCTACAGTTGCAGGTAAGAAGGAATATTGAGCTCTTTTATCTCATTTTGTATACTATTTGGCAATTATAAAGAGTTACACATTTGATCTCTAAAATTTCATTTGTTAGCTTTATAGAAGCAAAATTCATCTCTGTAGATGGAGTTTAATTTTACCAGCAGGAATGGGAAAAGAGGTGCACAGGATCAAATCTAATAATAATGAAATAGGAAGTATTTGTCATTTATTTTTCTCCCCAGAGTGGAATAGAGATTGGTTTGAAAGAGACTACTACATATTGGGAAACCATTAATAATAATAATATTGTTTAATTATTATTAAAATATTTCTTCTATTTTAACTTAATTCTCATAGAAATTCTATACCATTTTCCACAAAAGGAGCAAGGTTTCTTAAAGAAATAACTAGTCTATGTCTAAGGCAAATTATGCAAGATGATCCGGATATATCTTAATGTGGCAGAAACAAATAGTTGATAGATTAAGGAGATCATGTCAAAAATATGCAACAACTATGCTATAAAAGCACACATTGTACAAATTTATGGGAATTTAACCCAAGAAAAGAACAGCAATTGTAGTTCATAAAATCACACTGAATCTATGAAAAGCCAAGAATCTATAATGACATATTTAAGAGATTAAATAAAAAAAGTTTAGTGGGAAATGGAAGAGAGTTTATTACTCTTTAAATCTTGTTAGTCATGTCCACACTTCTTAACCGTTTATTATGTCAATGTAAAATGCAGAAATTAATGTTAAGTAGATATATATTTTTTCTCTCTACATAAATGTCAATTGAACAGCCCATGTATTGTCATTTAAAGTAAGAAAATTACATATTATATTCAAATCTCAAATGAATGCTATTTAAAATATCTGTGGGTTGGAAAACTCTGAGGTTATAAGAAAATTAAAGATTCCATCAAATTTAAGGGGCACATAAAAATGTAAACATACATTCAGGTTTCTATTGTTTTACTTTTTAGTAGAAGAATATTTCATATTTTAAGATTCTGAATAAAAAAATCCAATAAAGTTATTCATATTCATATAGCAGAATTCTTTGAGACCAAATAAGTGAAGTCATAGTTTAAATATAGAGATATGTTCTGTGTGAATCACAATATATATTTTTTGCCAAGAGACTGTACATAGTTGACATTTTATTTATTTATAATGCATAATTTTGATTGTAAGATTTATAATCTTGTAACTCCAGTTTAAGTTTTAACTGAATAATATATTTACCCTGATTTAAATTAAAATCTACATTTATTAAAATGACTTTGGGCTTATTTTATTTATTATTTAATTTGTTAGATTTATAAGAAGTATTTAATATTATGGATGATTTTGTTTTTTAGGTAAGAAACTAAAGTTCATAAAAGTGACATTTAGTTCATAAAAGGAATGGAATTTATAAACTTATGTTTATAAGTTAGACATTATTCATAGACTTTAAAAGTAGTTAACATATGCTATGAATATTAATAGGAATTAAGATTTACAAGATAAATTTCAAAATCTAAGAAGAAATACCTGAGTCTCAGCAGTACTGTGAAAATTCCAACCTAGATTGAAAAGGAATTGCCCAGTGATGTATAGGACAGATTGACTAAATAGGGAATTTTGCAAAGCCTTGAAATATTTGGAAACACTGAGCAAATGACTTCAGTGCTTGTGGTATGGTCTTTAAAAACTTCTGGATTAATACCATTTAGGAGAGTTCAATATAATTTTCTATTTTTATAGTTTATTCCCATCTGTGAAAACATTCATTCTCCATCAGTTTACCTCCTTTCTGTCAATATCCCTTCTCACTGTGGTGGGGGGGGAGAAATTATCCTCTCTTCCAAAGCCAGTCTTCATCTATCATCCCAGCATGTGATTGTACATTTTTTTAAATAGTCAACTATAATAGGAATCATACAATATATTACCAATCGTACTAAATGTCTAAATGTGCAACACAAAAGATTGAATTTTTGTGAACTTTACTCAGTCTTTCTAGTTTGGAAAGCCCACACAGATCCTGGACCAGCAGCTCCATGTGTTCAACATACACTTTTCCATAGTTTCCTATGTTGAGAGAGATTCTCAAGCACACACAAAAAGTACTTCTTGAGAGAGATCTTTGGCTTATTTAAGTTGGAAAGCTGATGCTCTCATTCCACATGAAGAACATTTTTAACTTCTAGGTCCTAAGAAGACCGGGGAGTAGGCTAGTAAGTAGGCTTATGTGCCTTTCTATCCACGTTGTTTCTCCTGAATAAGAAATAATAGTAAATTATATAATCTTAAATTGAATCTGTCATCTTTATTTTCCCAATAGTGACCTTGGGCAATAGGATAAGTAATGAATCAGATGCAATTTTTGAGTACCTGGATGAGTGACATTGCCATTAACTGGACATCTTTGGCAGTGGAATTGATGCCTAGTTTTAAAAATACTGGGTTGACTAATGAATGAGCTCATAAATAAGAACATAGCCCCCTGGGTGGCTCAGTTGGTTGGGCCTCTTACTCTTGGTTTCAGTTCAGGGCATGCTCTTGCAGCTGTGGGATTGAGCAGCTTATAGGGCTCTGTGCCTATGTGGACTATGTTTATGTGGGCTCTGTGCCTAGGTGGACTCTGCCTGTGTGAGCTCTGTGCCTATGTGGACTCTGCTTTAGGTTCTCTCTCCCTCTCTCTGTACCTACTGTGAGATTCCATAAAATTATAGAAAATGCAAACTCATCTACAAATACTTATGGCATTAAGCTAACCAGTAATTTTTCTAGGGACACAAGGGGAAGTGTACAGGAGAAGGAATGAGGATGGATGGATTACCAAGGAGCACAAGGCTTCTTTCGGGAGTGTGAAAATGTTGATTCTCTTGAAAGTGGCAATAGTTTTATGTGTGTGCACATGTCAAAACTCATCAAAATGTACACATTAAAATTATGCATTTTCTTGTATGTCAGTCATATATAACATCTACTTAAAAAAGCAAATATAAAATCTTTCAACTTTTAAATATTCAAAAATGTCTTTATTTCATCCAAATTTTTGATGAATGTTTCTCAGAATACTGATTCTGGGTTGTTTTTTTTTGCTGGCATGCATTGTTTGTAAAAAGAAGGAAGCCTATCATTTTTGTTTTCCTGTTTGTGTAATTTGTTTATTTTTATTCTTCTCTTGCAGCTCTCATCTGTTTTAATCTTTATTTCTGCTTTTATATATATGATTTTGATATACTTGAGAGAGAGCATTTATCTTTCTGGTTGTTGCACTTCTTGGCTTTGTAGATTTTTCACTGAATGTCTGAAGTGTTCACTTGTCATTTCTTCAAAAAATGTATAGTGTTTCTCTCTCTCTCTCTGTCTCTTCTCTCCTTTTGGGACTCTGCTGAGAGTAGTTTATATCATCTCCAGTCACAGAAGGTCTGCTCCGCATCACCCCCTGCCTCTTTTGTTTCTTTGTTCTTCAGGTTGATAATTTCTATTTACCTGTCTTCAGATTCACTGGCTTTCCCCGCCAGTGTTCAACCTGCTATTAAGAACTTAGAATGAATTTTTAAAATTCATATGCTATAATTTTCAATTCTAACATTTTTTAAATTTCTAGCAAATTCAAAATTGTACATTTTATTGTTGTGTTATGGTATCTGTACGTCTCATAAGAATTCAAAGAATTTAATCTTTTAAATTATTTTTTATTTTATTTTAATTCCATTAATATACTTCTTTTTTTTTTTTAAGATTTTATTTATTTATTTGACAGAGATTGCAAGTAGGCAGAGAAGCGGGCAGAGAGAGAGAGGAGGAAGCAGGCGCCCTTCTGAGCAGAGAGCCTGATGTGGGTCGATCCCAGGAATCTGGGATCATGACCTGAGTGGAAGGCAGAGGCTTAACCCACTGAGCAGCCCAGGCACCCATTAATATACTTCTAACAACTATTATAAAGTCCTCTTCTTTGACTCCCAACATCTGGGTCATCTTGACATCTTTTTTTTTCTCTTGATTTTAGACCATATTTTTTTGCCTCCATAGTTTATAATTCTTTTCATTTTCTGTTAGACATTTTAGATGATAATGTGTCAGATTATATGGAGTGTGGATTACATTTTTATCCCTTAACTGCTATTGATTTTTGCTGTAGCATAGTGAAAGAAATCTGTAATATCAATGTAATCCTAAATCTTAACATAAAATATAATTTTAACAACAGTCCCATTATTACAAAGAGATTTTAAAGTAAGAATTCTAACATTAACCGTGTCTGCAATGATTTATTGTTAGGAGTGAAAGTAATGGAATTAATTTTTAACTTACTAGAAATCAGTGGAACCAGAAAGTGTTTAAACAATAACACAAAGTCTCTCATTTAATTTTCAGAATGTGGAAAAGACCTTAACAGGCTAACTTAGCGCTGTGAAAGACCTCCTCATAATGTGTTTTTTTTTTAAAGATTTTATTCATTTATTTGACAGAGAGAGATCACAAGTAGGCAGAGAGGCAGGCAGAGAGAGAGAGGAGGAAGCAGGCTCCCTGCTGAACAGAGAGCCCGATGCGGGACTCTATCCCAGGACCCTGAGATCATGACCCGAGCCGAAGGCAGCGGCCTAACCCACTGAACCACCCAGGCGCCCCTCATAATGTGTTTTTAAGTGATAGTTTCCTTCTTTCTTTTTTTTAAAGATTTTATTTATTTATTTATTTGAGAAAAGAGAGCGCATGGGTGGGGGGATTTGGGGCAGAGGGAGAGGGAGAAATAGACTCTTTACTGAGCAGGAAGCCCAATGAGGAGCTCAATCCTAGGACTTGAGATCATGACCTGAGCTGAAGGCAAACACTTAAACAAGTGAGCTACCCGAGCACACCTGTTAAGTGATAGTTTCTAAAAAGATAATTTTATAAGTCCTAAATTTATAAGATGGATTATTTTAATCAATTATTTAAATAGTTTGTTGACAAAGATTGAATATTAACTAAAGTCAATTGGGTGTAAAAGTATTCTTCTTTATCTGATCCAAGTAGAAATTGGGATATATTTTCAACTGGATAAGTAATTTCAAAATTGCATATTTTATTTTTGCTACTAAATATGAAATAGGCAAACATTTAAAATGGTTAAAGTATGAGGATTTGGATATTAAGAGTGCATTCAAAATATGCAGACTAGATTTATTCCTTGTCTAGTCTGAAATACAGTAACTGACACTGTTTGACATAAACTGGTTATAACCCTAAATTCTTCATGAAATAACTTTGTGACCCAATAAAATGGTTATACATTTTGATAGAACTTTGCTTTATGGTGGACATCATTCTGTGGATAACCTACTTGGTTTTATTTATGAAATGAAAGATTGGTCTTTTATTATCAGACTGAAAAACTTCATTGGGTATAGAAGAAAACATTAATTAACATTTTTTTTTAAACCAAAAGGTAATGGGTCCATCTGTTTTCTAGAGGTTATCATAATGGAAAGAACCACTGGAGTTTAAAAATTCTATGAAATATTAAATATTATAGAAAGCTGTTTTTAGGAACAGTGAATATGGGAGTATTTTATTTGCAATTCCACAATATCTAGTATTATGTTAAATGTGTATACTTAGACCAGTGTGTTGTTACATGGAAATCACAGGTTGCATATAATTTAATAATTTCTAGAAATCCACTGTAAATAAATGAATTCTTTTAGCTATTACCGTAGGTGATAAGATTAAACAAAAATTCTTTTCTTTTCCCTTTTGGCTTATGATTGTCAATAGCATAGAACTTTTAAGAGGTTTCAACTAAATAAAAAGGAAAAGGCACAGATACCAATATTCTGCTGGCTAAAAAGCTGCATATTTTTCAGATTACTATTTTACTGTGCCAAGCATGTATAGCCATATTTAAGTATTATATATGGCAAACAATTAAACTTAACTTATAGATATTTTTGTGGATACATAATTACTGGTATCTTCAAATCCTCTGCCTTGATGGATAACAATATTTTAGATCTATTGGTCAAAGAAAAATATAAGCTGTAAATAGGTATACAGCTGTATTACAAACAAATCCCTTTTTCACTTGAAATAGAAATTAAATGTTAAGATGATTTCTTAATATTCAACATTTAAAAATTTTTACTAAGTACAAACTCTACTCAATTCTGGAAAAAACACCTTGTGTTTTTCCTCATAGTGAGTATATATATATACATATATATGTATATATACACACATATATTGTGTTTTACTTATTATAGTGTGGGAAATCTCAGTGCCATCTTGTGCAGAAACAGCCTCTATTTAGTTGTATTCAGGCATCTACAGAATGACAAACCAAAGTTTTGGAAAGAATTACATTCATTCAGACACAAAGAAAGGATGATTATTGTAGCGTGGGATCACAAATCACATTCTTTCTATGCTTTCAGGTTTTTGCTTCAACATTTCTTTAGGCAGTCTAGGCAGAAATGCTTTTGACAAAAGGGTCTGATTGATAGCAAGTCAGCTTACACTATATGTTTTTACAGTATATTTTTTTCAAATCCATAAATAACAGAGATATTATCTCCTGGTGTTTGTGTTGCTATGAGACATCCATACTGAGTCTTGATTTTCCAGCCTCAGCCACTTGCACAGAAAAAGTAATTTTAGGTAGCGTGATTTACCAATAGCCCTAGAATAACATACAGCAAATTTTGCTCTAAGGATTTTAATAGTTAAATATGAACATTGATATGACCCCATGTTGCTTATTTTATTTAATGTACATAACTTATCTCACTACTTCTGGGAAAATGAATTACTGCATAATTAAACAGTTTAGCAATCACAAGAAAGATTTTAGATTCTTCAGTAGCAGATACCAAGGCAATGCCTGAGGAGTGAAATCTCTTTTTAGGGAGCAACACCATGAAAGGAAGGGGAACAAAGGAGGATTGCTTAGAGAGAGAAGGCATACTGCCATCCAGGGCCCTACAAAGCCTTAGACAACCTGGTGGGGAGCACTGCAGCAAATGTTGACCCATCAGTATCCCACATTGGATGAAATGTACCCGCCTTCACATATCTTTCTTATTCAGTCACCATATGTAAGCTGCCCTGGCCAGGGTGTAAACTCAGGGGAGAGATACTGTGCAGCTGAAGGAGGCCATCAAGGAAATAATAGCTGGAAGCTGGCTGTTCCCCTGCCCTGCTCTTTGCTGAGGGCTGAGCAAGAAGCCTTTACTTGATGCAGATTCTGGGTGGCTCATGTTTGTGTTCAACACAATCACTTTAGGAAGGAAGCCACTGTTGCCTGACAGGTGTGTGAGGGGACAGCTTTGATAAGACCCACGGTCAAGTTACAAATCAGGGATAAGCCTCCAATGCATAGGCCATGTTTTGTCAATTCTGGAATTTTATATATTTGGAATTATGCAGCCCTTTGTGCGTGGCTGCATTCATTTGCCACAAAGTTTGTCATGTTAAAATATTTCTTTTTTTTTTTGCATGTATCAGAAGTTCTTTTTCCTTGTTTTATAGTCATTCATTTTACAAATATTTGTTTACCTAGGATAGAATTCTGAGTGGTTTTCAATTTTTGGTTATTAGGAAGAATACTAATGTGAACGTTTTTTGCAAGACTGTGGATGTAAGTTTTCTTTTTTCTTGGATAAATGCTTAGGGTTGGAATTTAACTCATGGTTTAACTTTCTAATAAATGGCAAATAGTTTTCTAAAGTGGCTGTTAATTCCACTCCCCTACCAACTATAAATTAATCTCCAAAATTTGGTGTTTTCAGTCTTTTCCATTTAACAGTATTAGTAGATGTGTAGCACTATATCACTGTGATTTTAATTTGCATCTCATCTACTATGATTTATGATAAATACTTGTTCATGTGCTTATTGGTCATTTGCATATCTTTCGGGAAGTGCCTCATTAAGTCTTCTGCCCATCTTTTATTTCATTATTTAATGTTTTAGTCCTGAAAGAAGAAAGTTCTTTTATATTCTAAATATAGATCCCTTTTTAAATATATATGTTGCAGATGTTTTCCACTAATTTTTATCAAGAATACCTTTTTGTTTTTCTATGTTGTATATAATATATATTTTGTCTAAGAAATCTTCACTTCCCAGGGTCTTAAAGACATTCCTCGATGTTTTCCTCTAGTAGCTTTATTGTTTTAGATTTTACATATAGGATTATTATTTAATATAATTGATTTTTGTGTTTGGTGTGAGGTAGGGGCTGGGGTTCTTTTTCTTATAGAATCTACCTTCTGTTTCAACACCTTTTCTTGGAAATATTTTATCATACTCAGTTGTTTGGACCTTATTGTTGAAAGTTATTTAATCATATTGAATGGCTGAACTCTCTTTTTGTATAATTGCTTTATATGTTTACCTTTTCACTGATACCACACTATCCTGAATAGCATGCATATTAGTAAGACTTGAAGTCGATGCTATTTGTTATGCTCCACAAATAAGTGAAACCATATGATAATCGACTCTCTCTGGGGTACCAGGTGGTGGGTATTATAGAGGGCACGGATTGCATGGAGCACGGGGTGTGGTGCAAAAATAATGAATACTGTTATGCTGGAAATAAAAAAAAAAATGAAGGAAAGAAAAACAAACAAACAAACAAAAAAAACAATAAAAAAAAAAACAAAAAAAAAACAAAAAAAAAAAGACTTGAAGTCGAGTGGGGCAAATTATTTAAATTTGTGTTTCTTTTTATTTTTATTTTGGTTATTCTTCTTCCTTTGCCTCTACAGTTTTTTTTTTAAATGGTTTTTTTTCTCTTTCCTACAAGTTGATTTTAGCAACAGCTTTTTTTTTTTTTTTTAAAGATTTTATTTATTTATTTGACAGACAGAGACCACAAGTAGGCAGAGGCAGGCGGAGAGAGAGGAGGAAGCAGGATCCCCGCTGAGCAGGGAGCCCGATGTGGGGCTTGATCCCAGGACCTTGGGATCATGACCTGAGCCGAAGGCAGAGGCTTAACCCACTGAGCCATCCAGGCGCCCCTAGCAACAGTTTTTTCTGTTTTAAAAATTTTAAAGTTTTTAACTCCAGTTAGTAAACATACAGTTATATTAGTTTCGGATATATAGTATAGTGAATAAACAATTCCATACATCAGCCAGTGCTCATCATGACAAGTGTACTTCTTAATCCTCCTCACCTTTTTAACCCATCCCCCTCCCTTTTGTTAACCATCAGTTTGTTCTCTATGATTCAGTCTGTTTCTTGATTTGTCTCACTTGTTTTCTGTTATAGTTTTTATTTTATTATTATTTTTTAATATTTTATTTATTTATTTGATGAGAGACAGTGAGAGAGGGAACACAAGCTGGGGGACGGGCAGAGGGAGAGGGAGAAGCAGTTTTCCCAGAAGAGCAGGGAGCCCAATGAGGGTGTTGCGGGTGGGGGGATTTGGGAGGTAGGGGAGGTGAGGGTGGGGATCATGACCAGAGCAGAAGGCAGATGCTTAACGATTGAGCCACCCAGGTGTCCCTCTGTTATAGTTTTTAATATGAAGAATTTGCATATATTTTGTTAGGCTTATGGATAAGTTCTTTAGTTTTTTGATAGCATTAAAATAATATTTTAATTTTACTTTCTAATTTTTAATTACTAGTATATAGAAATAACTTCTGTATATTGATTACATATTGCTAAGTTTCATTTCTCAGTTCTAGAAGTTTTAAGGATTTATCTGAAAATCAAGAGTTTTCCTTCTTTTTAGTCTTGTTTTACTTTTTTTTCCTTATTGTTTTGACAGACTTCCATTACAATCCTGAATAGAAATGGTGAGATTGTACATTTTCGTATTGGTCCCTGTCTTAAAATCAAAGCATGCAGGATTTCACTAGTATGTGAAGTATAGATTTTCCATATATGTTCTTTATCAGGTTGGGGAAATTCCTTCTATTCCTAGTGTGTTGAACATTTTTAAACAATGAGTTTCAGAGGCATTTATGTGGCTCAGTCAGTTAAGTGGCTGCCTTCAGCTCAGGTCATGATCTGAGCCCGGTCCTGGGACTGAGCCCTGTGTATGACTTCCTCAGCAGGGAATCAGCTTTTCCCTCTCCCTGTGCCACTCCCCTTGCTCTCTCTCTCTGTCTCTCTGTCTCAAGTAAGTAAATAAATAAATATTTAAAAGAAATGAATATTGTATTTTTCCAAATGCTTTTTTCTGCATCCATAGAAATGCTTGTCTAACATCTCTAACTTAATATAATGAATTATATTGTTTTTTGCGTGTTACAATAATCTGCACTCCAACTTGACTATCCCGTATCTTTCTTTTATATATTGTTGGATATCATTTGATAACTTTTTTAAAAAGATTTTATTTATTTATTTATTTGAAAGAGAGAGAGAGAGAGAGCATGAGAGGAGGAAACAGCAAAGGGAGAAACAGAAGCAGATTCCCTGCTGATTAGGGAGCCCCACACAGGGCTGAATCTCAGGACTCTCAGGTCATGACCTGACCTAAAGGCAGACACTTATCAAATGAGCCACGCAGGAACCCCTTTTTGCTAACTTTTTATTGAAAAATTTTTATATCTATATATGGAGTGCCTGGGTGGTTAAGTGTCTGCCTTTGGCTCAGGTTATGATCCCAGGGTTTTGGGATAGGGCCCTGCATCGGGTTCCTTGATCAGCAGAGAATCTGCTTCTGCCTCTCCCACTTCCTTATTTGTGTTCCTGTTCTCGCTGTCTCTCTCTCTCTCTCTCTACTAAGTAAATAAATAAAATCTTTTAAGAAAAAGAATTTTTTATATTTATATCCATGAATGATACTGGTTTTTACTTCCATTGTGTTGTATTCTTTTCTGATTTTGGCATAAGGGTTATAGTGGCATAATAAAATTTTCATATCTTATTTCTCAATAGATCTTCTTCCCCTAAACCAGGTAGGCTTTTGTTTGGAATACTTATGGTACCAGCACCGTGTTGGAACATAGCTCCCTTTCTTACCAACTCCAAGGCTGGGATAACTATAGGAGCCAGTTGTTTTCTCTCAGTCATGGTATTGATGTGTTTGTGATTTTCTTGGAGAACAGTTTAATCTTTCTGCTACAGGCTACTCTCATGGGCAAGATGCAGACAACTCATCTATGTTTATTGATGTCCTTCACATCTCGTTTGCATTTTACACTGGGCTACATTAACAGAACTACCGTGGGAAAAAGAGCAGTTTTCTCAAACTGGCATGGTTTTTTTTCCATGGGACCTTTGGCAACATTCAGAGAAATGTTTGATTGTTAAGATTAGGGGAGAGTGGGTTCTGCTGGTTTCTAGGGGTAGCTGCTAATCCATTCTGCAGCACACAGGAGAACCCCTACAACAAAATTTATCAAGTTAAAAGTGTCAATAGTGCCAAGGCTTGGTTTAGAGGTTCAAGGGCTCAGTAAAATTCTAATGGTGAAACTAGGTTTCATTGTCTTCTATGTATGCAAACCCTACAAACTCTTTTTTTTTACCCATGACATTTAGAATGCTCAGCTTGTTCCTTGAAAAGGGGACAACTTTCACTTCTTCCCATGAGTCAAAGAGAGAAAAAGCTCTTTTCTTAATGCCATGGTTTGGGTTTTTTCCCCAATATTTTCTTTGTTTATTTGACACAAATAAAGAGAAAGAGAGAGCAGTGGGGAGCTTCAGGCAGAGGGAGAGGGGGAAACAGGCTTCCCACTGAGTAGAGAACCCCCCCAACAATGCGGGACTTTATCCCAGGACCCCAGGGATCATGATCTGAACTGAAGGCAGATGCTTAACCAACTGAGCCACCCAGAAGCCCCCTTAATACCATGTTTTTAATAAACCCCCCAACCCCAATGATTCTTAGTCTTTTTATTCCATCTAAGCCTTAGCTTACTTTGGCATATGGTCAAGTGGCACTGTAAACGTATTTGTCTATCATTTTCTGTCTTTTGTTGAAATCTGTTAAGTCAGTGTGCTCTGCCTTTGGCTGAATTGAGGAGACTCAAAAGTGTTCTTTCTTTTTTTTCTCAGCTGTGAGTCCTATTGACAAATTCTGGGGAAGAGCAAAAGACTTACTTAGCAACTGTTACAATAGTATTTTACAGTTTACTAAATATTTTCATGTATATTTTTCATGAGTCTTTATAGTGATATTATATATTATATATTATGTATTATCATCATTAGTATAATTTGTGGCTTTAATTAGAAAAATCAGTGATGTCATTGTTATCAATAACATTTCCTTCTAATTTTTTTTTCAGTTTTAAGTTCTCTATCAGAGGGCATTTATAATTCATCTAGAGAATTTAAGTTCCTAGGAATTTTGCTGTAAAGCACTCTTATACTATTTTTGTATTTCAGTCACTTCCCCAAGAGTCTTATAAATTCTGTTCTCTGCTCATTCAGCCACATGATCAAAATCACTTTCCTCCCAGAGATATGGAATTTGAGTGAAAAAATAAAATGAGAACACATATACCCTCCTCATTCAATGATCACCTTGAAAGTAGGTGGGAAGAATTCCTGACATTCATTTCTGAGCAGTTGCTATGGATGGTGGAATTCTTTCTTTTGTGAACCAGTGACACAAAATAGTAATTGAAAAGTCTTATTTCAAAGTGTTGTCAGAACTGAGGGTAAGAATAGAAAGAATTAGTGTGATTTATTAATAATGCATTGAAATGGGAAATACATAAGTAATTACAGTCAGGAACACTTTTTGCTGATTTTATATGATAATCTAATAATGGAGAAAGAGGTTCAGATATTTAAAGTATGATATCATGGATTTTGAAGTGGACAGAATAGACTCTCTGTGAAGAACCAGAAAACAATTTCTTTTTTTTTAAGTGGTACATAGTACCAGAGCATTATGAACAATTATTTTGTTATTATTTTATTTTAAATAAGCTTTATATTTGAAAGAGTTTTAGGTTACAGAAAAATTGTGAAGATAGTATAAAGACACCTAATTTCCACTATTGTTAATATTTTGTGTTGGTATGGTATATTTATAACAACTAATGAGCCAATACTGATACATTACTATTAGCTAAAGGCCAAACTTCATTCATATTTCCTACTTTTATAATGATATCAGTTTTTTGATCTGGAATACAAACCAGAAACAATGTTACATTTATTCTTCATGTCCCTATAGTCTTCTCTTGGCTATGAGATTCCTAAGATTTTCTTTGGTTTTTATGATTTGACACTTTTGAAGAGTATTGGTCAGGTGTTTTATAGAATATCCCTCATTTGGAACTGGTCTGATATTTGCATCATTATTACATTTTGGGCTATGGATTTTTGGGAAGAAGACAAGAGAGTTATAAAGTGCCATTTTAATCAAGGATATCAAGGGTACATACTATCAACATGACTCTTCACTCTATTGATACTGTTAATGTTGACCTTGATTACAGGGGTTTGGCAGTGCTGTCAGATCTCTTTTTACACTTCCCATGCTCTGCTTTTTGGAAAGAAGTTACTATGCACAACCCATACTCGAGGACTGAGGAGTTATGCTCCACATATTTGAATTGGAATATCTCCATAATTTCTTTTGAATCCTTTTGCATGGGTGATTGCCTATTTTTCCCACTTATTCATTTATTCAGTTATTTATTTAAGAATCCATGTAGACTTATGTGTTTTTTATATATTAGATTTGTACCCCATCTCTATGACATAGCCCCATCAGTGTGCATGTATGTTTGCATGTTAGTGCTCTTTTACTTTCTGGAACTGTAAAATGCATTTTAATAATTACTTTAATGTAAATGACTTAAACAAATGTCAGAGAGTGGTAGTTTCAGTACAAAGCATGAGATGACTATATACTGCTAACAAACTCATTTCAAAGTAACACATAGATAAATTTAAAAGTTAAATGACAGAAAGGACATACCAAATCTTAATTAAGAAAAACAAAGGAGAAGTGGCTATATATTTGACAGAATAGATTTTAGAAAAAAGAAAAAGAAAACCACTAGAGACAAAGAGAAACATTATATATCAATAAAAGTACTGATCCATCAGAAGACATAATTGTAAAAGTGTATGCATCAAAAATCAGAGCCTTAAAATACATGAAGCAAAATCTGAGAGAGCTGAAAGGAGAAATAGACAAACCCATAGTTAGAGTAGAAATTTAACACCCCCTCTCAGGAACTGATAGAACTGCTTAGAAAGAAAATCAGTGTGAAGGTAGAAGATCTGACAAGGCACAATCAACAGGTTTTAATTGACGTATATAGAACCCTGCACATTGTTTATCAAGTGCCCAAGGAAGATTCACCAAGGTAGTCAATATTCTGGATGATAAAACATGCCTCAACAGATTTAAAGGAACTAAAATTACTCAGTACGTGTTCTCTGATTGTACTAGAACCAAACCAGAAAGTGGGTAACAGAAAGAAAGTGGGGGAAATTTCTAAATAGAAGGAAGTTAACAGCCTTCTAAATAATTTAAGGGTTTAATAGGGGGTTTCAGAGAAAATGAAATAATAATATAGAACTAAATGAAAATGAATACACATTTAAAAGCATCTGGGGGAAGCCTGGTGGCTTAGTTGGTTGAGCATCTGACTACCCACAGAAAGCCCTGCTTCTGGCTCTGAGCTCAGCAGGGAGTGGGCTTGAGATTCTTTCTGTCCTTCTGCTTCTGACCTGCTCTCACATTCTCTTTCTTTGTCTCTAAAATAAGTAAATAAATCTTAAAAAAAAAAAAAGACATTTGGGATGCAGTAAAGGTAGTATCAAGAGGGAAATTTATACCACTAAAAGCTGACATTAGAAATGAGAAGTTTCAATTTAGTAACCCAAGTTCCATTCCACCCACACCCAAGAAGACAGAAAAATACAGGGAAAAGAAACCATGAGCAAGAAGAACAAAGGAAATACTAAATATAAGAGTAGAAATCGAGAAATTAAAAGGATACAGAAAATCAAGCAAATAAAATATGGTTCTTCAAGAAAAATCGATATAATTGATAGGCTCTAATGGTCTTGATGAAAATAATGAGAACCCCCCCTCCCCCTATAAATCAGTTGTAACTGGATTGAAATAAGGGCCTTATTACATATCTTACAGCCATTGGAAAAATAATAAGGGAAATATGAGCAATTGGACATTTATATACTTGAAAATTTGGAAGAAGATAATTATGATTTCCTCTAAAATGACAAACTAGGAAAAATCAACTGAGATGAAATAATGTGTCTATCCTTATAACAATTACATAAATTTAATTCATATTTAATCTCCCCACCCCAAAGAACTCTCCATGTCCAGAGACTTCACTGGAGAATTATACCAACCACTTAAATTGAACACCAATTTTATACAGTCTCTTCTAGGAAATAAAAGAGGAGAGACACTTCCAAACTCACTTTATGAGACCAGAATTAAGCTGCTACTCAAATCAGACATGAAAAAACTATAGGTATACACTTGTATAGATCTATATGCTCTAAATTACAAAATGAAGATGAAAGAAAGAAAACCTATGTAAAAAGATTGACTAGGGTGTTCATGGATGGGAAGATTCAATGTTACAACGATATCAACTCTCTCTAAATGGATTTATGGGATTACTAGAATTTCTATCACACACAAATTTAAAAATTATCTTTAAATTAGTTTATTGATTGTGATTCCGTGAACATGGCAGCTTGGTTATATGTAGAAGGATAGGATATTTTTTTAAAAAAAGATATAGTTGAATAATATGATATGGCAGATGATACTTGATTAATTATAATCATCTCTGAATTTGAAATTGTCTTAAATGCACACACATGCACATAGACATGCACGTAAAACTAGTAAAATCAGAATAAGCTCAGTGGATAGTACCAGTGATGATTTTCTGTCTTTGATATTGTATTATAGTTACATAGGTTATTACCATTTTGGTATACTGAGTGAAAGGTACCATGAGACCCCCTGGATTCCTACCCCCCCTTTTTCAACTCCCTTTGAACCTATAATTATTTCAGAATAAAAACAATGAACTGTTCTGGAAAGTCCTCCGGAACAATATTCTTTGAAGACTCCTAAAGTGATTCGAAACTTCAAATTATAGGAGGGTCAAGAAAATGATTCCTAATAAATAATTCAAGAATGGTACATTGCTATTTAAGGAAAAATTATTCTGAATGTAGCATCTGTTTATAAAAATGTATCTTTATAGGGAGGCCTGTGTGGCTCAGTCGGGTAAGTATCTGCCTTCGGTTCAGGTCATGATCCCAGGATTCAGGGATCAGGTTCCACGTTGGGCTCCTTGCTCAGCGAGAAGTCTGCTTCTCCCTCTGCCTGCCACTCTTCTTTCTTTATTTGTCTCTCTAACAAATAAAGTCTTTAAAAAATATATATCTGTATAGTTTTACTGCTTTTCCTCATCAGTTTTCCCGTATAGTTTCTTTCAACAAAGACTGCTTTATGTTGAGGCAATTCTCCATTTATCAGTATTTGTTTTGCCTAATTCTTTTCGTGACATATCTACCAAAACCAAAAATGAACCTCTCAGGCTGACAGACCAATGTGTCTCCTATCAGACTGTCTAATAAAAAATAAGCCTGGAAATATTTATTGTAGTTAAATTGACCATTTAGTATAAGACAGTTTAAACTACTCATTCTAGTAAGTGTTCTGCCAAAGAACTGCAGATACACATACATCTAAATAATCTATATTTGTTTGTCTTTAAACTTGGTTTTGTGTATTTCAAAATCTTTAGAAGCTATTTTTGAATCATTTACTGTGGCCCCTTGAACATGACAACTTGGTTATACATAGAGGAGTAGAATATTTTTAAAAATTGTATGATGCAGACATGACTGGGTAATAATTGTCTCTGAGTTGGAAATTGGCATTCTTAAAGGCAAAAAGAAAAAAAAAAGACTTCTTACCATTACATCTAAACCTATATTCAAACTTTTCTAACAGAAGAAAAGATAGTAAATAATATAGATGTTTTATTTAAATTACTAAGCATCAAAATATTTGTAAATGTATGTTTTAGTCACTCAGTCTTCAGATACTATTTGGAAATATATAAACCAGTATAAGAATTAGCCAATTTCATGTGGAAATGAAAGATAATGTCTCTATTTAAGAAAAACTACATGGAATTTTATGATTCTGAAAAAAATGACGTTTTTGTTGCTTTTTTAAAATGAGAATTGTGTATCTCTTCTCTGGCATTGATCAGTTGTGTGTGTGCACGCGTGCGTATGTCTGTGTGGCGTGTGTGTATTAGTTTTGATAAACAGAATGGTCAAAGCCAATGATAAAGATTCTTTGATCAGCCAGGACTTGTTTTATTTAATTTAAAATTAGCCACTGGGGCTCCTGGGTGTCTCAGTCAACCATCCAACTCTTGATTTCAGGTCAGGTCATGATCTCAGGGTCTTGAGATGAAGCCCGGCAAAAGGCTTGGTGCTGGGTATGTAGCCTCCTTGAGATTCTCTCTCTTCCTCTCCTTCTGCCCCTCTCCACATCTCCCCCCACCCTACCCCCTGCTCACTCCCTTCCTCTGAAAAAAATTAAAAATACAATTGTCCCTGAGGAGATTAAGAAAAAAGGAGCTTACATACGAAGAACCTTGACATTTTCTTCTCTGTGTTTTCCAAGATGTTTACAACAAAGCAGATGTAATCTTCTGTGATTTTGTAGGCAAGTATAAAATCCATTCTTATGTCTTCCATATGTGTCCTGTTGTTTTAAGATCATTACTAATTAAGTAAAAAATACATAGCAGATACCCCCTTTAAAAAAATACAAATCACAATCTCTTATTTAAATCATTCTGCCACTAGTAATATGCATCGAATTAGGATTTTAACTGCTTAACTATTTCCTTCATGCTGTTCCATATTATTGTTCCATATTATTTACAGTAAAATGAATACAATTATCTTTTAAGTTCAGAGTAGCTTCAGAGAGGAAGTTAAATCTACATTTAGCATATATTATGCTATTTGCCCTCTTCATTTTTCCATTTAATTGGTGGATATGGCAGCCAGCCTCCAAGATGCCCCCCAGTGATTACCACCTCCTGGTATTCATGCCCTTGTGTATACTCTCCTGCCTTATATAGGGGTTGCTCATTGTGACCAATGGAATTAGCAGATGTAATGGTAAATGATTTCTGAGGTTTAGTCCTTAAATTCATTGTCACCTATATGTTCCTTCCTCTGAGAACACTAGTTTTGTAGAATGCCACTTGTCATGATGTGAGAATACACTAGTAACCCTTATAGAGATCTGTGGGGTAAAGAACGGAGACTTTTGAAAACAGCCAATAAGATGGGGCGCCTGGGTGGCTCAGTTAGGTTCAGTTACTAAGCGTCTGCCTTCGGCTCCTGTCATGATTCCTGAGTCCTGGAATCCAGCCTTGCATTGGGCTCCCTGCGCGGTGGGAAGCCTGCTTGTCCCTCTCCAACTCCCCTGATTGTGTTCCCTCTCTCAGTGTATCTCTGTCAAATAAATAAATAAAATCTTAAAAAATAAAAGAAAACCCAGCCAAAAAGAAATATAGGTTTTCTTCCAATATCCATCTTGGAATTGGATCCTTCAGTTTCTGTCTGGATCCTTCAGATGACTACAGCCTTAGCTGACCAATTAATTGCAATCTTAGGAAGACTCCAAGCTATAATTACCCAGCTAAGCTCAGCTAAACTGTCCCTAGATTCCTGAAATACAGAAACTGTGAGATAATAAATATCAATATTAATATTAATGCTATTTTAAGGCACTCAGTTTTAGGGTAATGTATTAGTAGCGATAGATAACTAATACAGATTTTGGTACCAGAAGCATTACCTTAGAGAAAGGGAACCAAATTTGAGTGTCCTTGGAACTAGATATACTAGGCATCATCTGGAAGAACTTTGAGGAAAGTCTTATTAAAAGTTTGAAAGTTGTTGAAGTAAATGTTTGTAAAGACATGATGGCTTTTGAAGAGGCTATGAGTGAGGGCTTAAAGAGAAGTGAGGAAAATTTGTCATGAAGTTGGTGATGTAGCTAGAGATTTCCAGACAAAATGTTGAAGGTGTCACCTATCTTCTTCACATTTACATGAAGATTTCAGAGTGGAAATGTGAGGTAATAAAAAGATTCTTACCAAAAAATAAGCTTAAACTTCTGATTTTGAAAATTTCAGCCTCTTCAGATAGCAACTAATGCTAAAATTAAGAGAGTAGAACCTACGTGTTCTTCTCTCTCTCTCTCTCGTTCTCTCTCTCTCTCTCTCTCTCTCTGTCACACACACACACACACACACACACACACACACAAAAGGTAGCTATGTGAAGTGATAGGTATGTTAATTAACCTGACTGTGGTGATCATTTCACAGTGTATACAAATACCAGGTCATGTGTGCAACATTAAATATAATTGTATTATTTAATTATACCTCAAAAAATGGGAGGGGGTTTGGAAAAGGAGATAACTTTCAGGGAATGAGAAAGACACCAGAAAGATCAGTAGTGGTGCCTCAGAAGGCATGAAGTCAGACAAGGGGCACTGAATAGATTTTGAGGATATTCCCCAGGCATTTTAAGTAATAGAGATCCTAATAAGCTTATGGACATTTTCCTTCAGTAGAAGCTAAAGGTAGATATTATCTGAAAGAATATTTATGGGAAGCTTTTATCTACTGAAGTGGATTTCAGTAAGATTTATCAGAAGACCACACAGTTTTCAAACATGTTATATTTGTAGAAACACACTGGATCAGACTGTAAGAGAGAAAATGCAAAATGAATTGAGAACTTTGGACCCCCAAATTTCTGTAAATATGAAGTAGGCTGAGAGATTTACTTACCTGCAAACACATACTATCTTTCATTAAAAGAGAATGGTGATGATGAGTTCAGAGTTACAAGCCATGAAAAATTATTCCCAGTCCCTGAGATGTAACCAACAAACTTTCTGTGTGTACCAGGCTGAATTTCAAAATCGCTATGAAGTCCTTTGTGTTTCCAAATATTCTCCTTTTTGAACAGAAATGCCTATTGCAGTTATCCCAAACCTATCTTATTATTATATGCCATATGTATGTGGAAAAGCTAATTTATGTCTTTAGTTTTATAGTTTAAGAAAACTATAATCAAGAAGCTATACTTAAGGAGAACTACTTCTTCCCATGTACCTGACTTACATAACAAGATTCTAGCCTTTGAGCAGATGCTGTTTGGGGATGAAGTATTAAAGAGGTTAGCTAGGAAAGGGGGGGAATGTATCTGTATTTTGTATGTGGATGGGTGTAAATAATTTATAGCCAGAGAGTTGATTGTGGTTTGAAAACACGTCCACACATCCTTTGATATTTCTGTCATTCAAAAGGTGAAAGCTAATTCTCCACCACTTAAGGGTGGGCTGTACTTTGTGACTCATTTCTAATAAATATATAATATATTATACAAATTATAATAAATAGAATGTGGTAAAAATAATGGTGTTATTTCTAAGATAAGGAAATAAGAGGCAAACAGCTTTCTCCTTGCCCTGTTTCTTAGATCAACTTTTACTGTGTAAATGTTCCTACTAATAGTATCATTTATTGATTTTACCTATAAAAAAAGTCACTGATACTCCAGTAGGAAATTTCTGAACTTAGATTATCAAAATAATGGGAATATAATGTAGATCAGCATATGATGGTGTTTTTAGTTTTTATTTCTTTTGAGAATTTCATAAAATGCCAGCTATTATTTATTGGTTTAAAAATTGATGATAGAAATGTCAGGCAACCTTGTTTAAGAATAACTTTTGTTCTTGTAAATGGAGGTTTGATGCTTAATATTTTGAATGATCAGTTTATTTTCCACAAAGTTACACACCCACCTATTTTGGAAGATTCATTCACCTACATGTCCTACATTTTAGAGGAAAACTATTTACTACTTAATCAGGATTTTGTGTCTTGTGAAAAATATTTTTAGAATAGCAGAGAAAAATATTTTATAATGTGTTAATAACATATAAGCTATGACAAATTAGTCTATTTGAATATAACTTGGTGCATAGTCATTTTGAATATTTTAAGATGTCTCATTTTTAATTATTTAAAGTATTTTAAATCATATCATTTTATATCATATAAAAGTATTTTATATATATTGAATTTTATTTGAAAATCTTGAAAGACAAATAGAAAACATTGTTTATATTAACATAATTCCCATTTTTAATAATAACAATAAGCTATATAATTTTTTTGCAAAATAATCCATTTCTGTAAGATTACAAATAAATTTTTTTGAAGATACCTAGCTAGTATGTACACAGTTCTTTATAAGATAAAGTTTATATTAATTATCAAAATTCCTCAATGAGTATTTCATTCCAAGCTTTTAATCTCAATACTTACATGTCTATATTTTTCTTTAAAGATTAAAAACATATTTTAAGTTGCACCACTAAAACATGATTCCAGTTTTATTAAATGATTATTCATTTAGATTTACCATATACTACCATACTATTATGGTTCTTTTATTTCTTTTCATACAAAATAAGTTATTGAAACCAGAAACCCTTATTTGAGATGATAGATGATCTTTCAGTAGATGATATTTCAGTTTTAAAGTAAAATTCCTTTTTTGAGTTTTTGAAAATTGACATAATTACCTGTTGTTAAGTCACAAAATTGGCCCATATTATATCTACAAAGAGGTATATAATATCACACAACAATGGCTTTAAGACCATAAAACTTGACTAGAAGTTATTGAATGCATGAGCAAATAGACACAATTAATTGGCAGAAGGATTAGTCAGCAAAAAGGTACAGAAGAAAGAAAGTAATAAAGGAAAAGTGTATTGATGTCCATCCAAGCATGTTTCAGTTGAAAATGCTGCATGTAGTTCTGTAACCTAAACCTATTTGGTCTAGGTAACAGTATTCGTTTATTAGTAAAAACATATTACCACCTACTTGATTAGTCTTTCCTTATTTACTTTTGTAGACTTAACCACATTGTACTTCCACACAATGCTATGTGTTTTTCTCGCCTTGATAACAGGTTAAAATTAACATATATTTCTAGAATTTTGACAGATTTCCAGGAAATAATACTGGAGTTTGGTGTAGCATCTTAGTGAATTTCTATACCTTACCCAGTGCATCACACATTTAAGGCCTTTAATTAATCGAATTAAATGAAAAGATAAATAAATGCTTCAAACTAAATAATGCATTGCAATTTAAACATCTATTATAAATTTTCCTGTTTCTGATGCTATCCATGCCAGACTATATTCTGAGAATGATTTTATATCTATGTATCTTGGATTTTTGTAGAATGCATTAACCAGAAGATGTGTGTTTATTCTTATAAACCTTTATATTTCTCATTAGACATTGATAAATTGTTCTCTTTTAAACAGTGGTCCTACATGAAGATTTTTAAGGTTGAGTCAGAATTTTATAATTTGATAAATTTGTGACACTGACTCAATCACTTTCTATGCAAGTAAATTTTGAACTTGAGCAAGACTGAAATGTACTGAGTTTAGGAATATAAAATTTACAAAGACTCTCAACAGATAACTAGAATATTTTAAACTCTTATTAACATCCTAATATAGATTTCATTTTAAATGTATTTAATGTCTTTAAATTATTTAAATTTTATTTTATGGATAAAAATGTCAAACATTAATTTTAATATTTAAATACATTCATAAAATTATATAATATTGTACTTATATACTTCCCTTTGACTATGAATGAATAAAAAATGCTATTGTGATATAGGTACAATATGGAAGGTAACATTATTTGCAGGTTATGTGGTAAAACGATTAAGAAAGTATAACTAAATGCAAGTTACTTTGATTTAGTAAATAACAAAGAATAGCAACAGAGGAGTTAAGTTGATGGAATAAGGGGGACCCTGGGTTTGCCTTGTCCCTCAGACACAGCTCGATCCATATCAAATCATTCTGAAGAACTGGGAAATTGATCTGAGGATTAAGAAAACAATCTGCACAACTGGACGGAGAGAATGTGACAGATGAGAGAATTGGGAGAGAGAAAAGTTGAGGTGTTAAAGAGGGAGAGAAACCATTTTAGCAAAGTCAGGGATAGAGGGAGCGGGTGGGAGAGAGCAGTGGTTTGAGTAAGATGCTGTGGTGTAGGGATCCCCTGGATCACATGTTGAGTGAACGCTCACCTTCCTGGAGTGCATTTGAAAGAGTGTATTTTGCTTTTCAAGAACAAAGAACTGCCTGGCAGTATTGAGTGGCCATTCAACATCAGGGGAGAGAGGCGCATACAGACAATGAATAACCTGGTCACAGCTTTTTTGCTGTGTTTCAGCATAGACACCGATCATTCACTCTGTCACTCTGGGACAGAAAAGTGTCAGGCACAGTGCTGCAAGGCTTTCCTCTGGGAGAGGGTGGGTCTGTAAGTGGCCAGTACTTTAAGACTTCTTGTTTCGAATCCCACCCTCCAGTCAGAGATAAAACACAGGAGAACTGTGGCACCCGGCAAGCTGAAGGTTGGGCACAAACAGGTTGAGGCCAAGGATCTGATGAAAGCCTGGGGCACAAAAGAGAAGATGTTCACTTTCTGTGAGGGCCTCATGAACTGCTGTGTCTGTGAGTTGCTCTCTCCAGCGATGAGAGAGCAGCATGATGCCATCTTTCCCTTCCCCTGCCCACCAACACAGTTGGACTTCAAGGGAGAAACACAATGCTTTGAGTCATTTATGCCAAACCCTGTCCCCTTGCTCCTGGTGGGGACATCATTACAAGGACAGATCTGATTGTGAGCCTGTGCAGCAAACCTCCTCCTCAGACCAACACGGACCCTCCACATGCATCAAGGTTACTGATACTAGAGTGCTCCAAAGGTCAGCTTCAGTTCTGGTGGAAATGGGACCAGGTTTTTTTTTTTTTTTTAATTTTTAATTTTTTAAATTATTCTTCTAAATATTTAATTTTTTTTTCCTCTTTGGCATCAGGCTTATAGTTTTTTGTTCATTTGTTGGCTTGTTTGTTTCCTTTTCTCATTCTTTGGATCAGTCCTTTTTTTTTTTCCTTCTTTCTTTTTTCCTTTTTTTTCTTTATTACCAGGCTTATCTTAACAAACAAACCAAAGGATACCTGAAGGCCCAAACAGTCCCCACTACAAGCAAGGAGGAACTCTGAGGAGGACTGGCCTGTGAGAAGGAGCACCAAGTACAGCAGCAGAGTGCACACAGCATGCACCAGAAATACTTCCTGAAGCACCAGTACTTGGACAGTGTAGGGCCCCTTCTTAATATAGTATTATTCTCAGGAGCATGAAGCATAACAAGCTTTCATAACACACAGAAGACGGAAACCTAGACATAATGACAAGATGGAGGAATTCTCCCCAAAAGAAAGCTCAAGAAGAAACCACAGTTAGGGATTTTCTCAAAAGAGATTTAAGCAATATATCTGAACAAGATTTTAGAACAGTAATCGTAAGAATGATAGCTGGACTTGCAAGAAGCATAGAAGACACCAGAGAAACCCTGTCTGCAGATATAAAAGACTTAAAAACTAGTCAGGCCAAAATGAAAAATGCTATAACTGATATGCAAAATCAACTGATATAATGACAATGAATGGAAAAAGCACTTTATCTTCTATATCTATATGTCACAATAGAAGGAGAGATAAAGAGATTCCAGGACAAGCAAAAAATTAAGAGTTCATGAACACTAAGCCAGCTCTGCAAAGAATATTAAAAGGGACCATCTGAGTGGGAAAGAGAGACTGAGATCAACAAAGCCTAGAAAGGGAAGAGACAATCTATATGACCAGCAACTTTGTAGGTAATACAATGGCACTAAATTCATATCTAATAATTTCTCTGAATGTGAATGGACTAAATGTTCCAATCAAAAGACATAGGGCATCAGAATGGATTAAAAAAAAAAAAAGACCCATCAATATGCTGCTTACCTGAGACTCATTTTAAACCCAAGACACCTTCAGATTGAGAGTGGTGGGGGGGTGAAGAACCATCTGTCATGCTAATGGACATCAAAAGAAAACTGGAGAAGCTATACTTATATAAGACAAACTAGATTTTAAACCAAAAACTGTAATAAGAGATGAAGAAGTGCACTATATCATAATAAAGTGTCTATTCAACAAGAAGATCTAACAATTGTAAATATTTATGCCCCCAACTTGGGAGCACCCAACTATATAAATTATTAACAAACTTAAACTAATCAATAATAATACAATAATAGTTGGGGACTTTACCCGACTAACAGCAATGGACAGATCATGAAAACAGAAAATCAGCAAGGAAACAGTGGTTTTGAATGACACACTGGACCAGATGGACTCAACAGATATACTTAGAACATTTCATCCTATAGCAGCAGAGTACACATTCTTTTCAAGTGCACATAGAACAGTCTCCATAATGATCACATATGAGGTCATACAAATCAGGTTTTAACAAATACAAAATCATACCATGTGTATTTTCAGATCACAACTCTATGAAATGTGAAGTCAACCATAAGAAAAAAAATTTGGAAAGACCACAAATACATGGAGGTTAAAGAACATCCTACTAAAGAATGAATACATGGAAGAAAATGAAAATGAAAACACAACAGTCCAAAATCTTCAGGACCCAGTAAAGGCAATCATAGGAAGGAAGTATATAGCAATACAGACCTTCCTCAAGAACAAAAAAAGACTCAAATAGACAACTTAATCTTATACCTAATGGAGCTGGAAAAAGAATAGCAAGTAAAGCCTAAAACCAGCAGAAGAGGGGAAATAAGATCAGAACAGAAATAAATAATATAGAAATAAAACAACCCAGTAGAACAGATCAGTGAGACTAGAAGCTGTTCTTTGAAACAATAAAATTGATAAACCCCTAGCCAGATTTATCAAGAAGAAAAGAAAAAAGGACTCAAAACCACAAATGAGAGAGGAGAAATCACAATAAACTTACAGAAATACAAAACAATTACAAGAAAGTATTATGAGCAATTATATGCCAACAAATTGGGCAGTACAGTGGGAAGAAATGGGTAAATTCCTAGAAACATAAAAACTACCAAAGCTGAAATAGGAAGAAATAACAAACTTTAACAGAACATGAGGAATAATATGGAGGACCATAGGGAAAGGGAGGGAAAACTGAATGGGAAGAAATCAGAGAAGGAGACAAACCATGAGAGATTCTGGACTCTGGGAAACAAACTGAGGGTTACAGAGGGGAGTGGGGGGTAGGGGGATAGTGTAGCTGGGTGGAGGGTATTACGGCAGGCACATGATGTGATGAGCACTGGATATTATATGTAACTAATAAATTGTTGAACACTACATCTAAAAGTAATGATGTACTATATGTTGGCTAACTGAATATAATAAAAAAATAATAAAATAAAAAAAAGAATTTCTGCCATGATTGATTGTTGTATATTTACTCTGCCCAATATGGCAGCCATTAATTAGATGTGCATATTGAGTACTTAAAATATTTCTACTATGACTAAGTTACATATGTAATTGGGGAGAGAATCATTTTTTAAAACTAAGAGATGAACGGAACTTAAATTAGGACATTTTTGTAATAAATTGTCATTTTTTAATGATTTTCATTGAAGTATAATTAACATACAGTGTTATATTAGTTTCAAGTGTACAATATAGTGATTCAGTGATTTTACACTCAGTGCATCATCTTGCTAAGTGTACCAAATTGGAACCCTAAAATCCCCCAAAATGCTTTGTTTTTTTAAATTTTTTTATTAACATATAATGTATTATTTGCCTCAGGAGTACAGGTCTGTGAGTCATCAGGCTTACACATTTCACAGCACTCCCCATAGCACATACCCTCCCCAATGTCCATAACCCAAACACCCTCTCCCTACCCTTCCATCCCCCAGCAACTCTGTTTGTTTTGTGAGATTAAGAGTCTCTTATGGTTAGTCTCCCTCCCGATCCCATCTTGTTTCATTTCTTCCTTCCCTACCTTCCAAGCCCCTGCCCTGCCTCTTAAATTCCTCATATCAGAGAGGTCATATGATAATTGTCTTTCTCTGATTGACTTATTTCGCTTAGCATAATACCCTCTAGTTCCATCCACATCATTGCAAATGGCAAGAGTTCATTTCTTTGAATGGCTGCAGAGTATTTCATTGTATATATATACCACCTCTTCTTTATCCATTCATCTGTTGATGGACATTAGGTTCTTTCCATAGTTTGGCTATTGTGGACAATGCTGGCATAAACACTTAGGTGCACATGCCCCCTTGGATCTCTACATTTGTATCTTTAGGGTAAATACCAAGTGGTGTGATTGCTCAGTCATAAGGTAGCTCTAGTTTCAACTTTTTGAGGAACCTCCATGCTGTTTTTCGGAGTGGCTGTACCAGATTGCATTCCCATCAATGGTGTAGGAGGGTTCCCCTTTCTCTACATCCTCTCCAACATCTGTCGTTTTCCTGACTTGTTAATTTTAGCCATTCTGACTGGTGTGAGGTGGTACCTCTCTGTAGTTTTGATTTGTATTTCCCTGATGCCAAGTGATGTTGAGCCCTTTTACATGTGTCTTTTGGCCATCTGGATGTCTTCTTTGCAGAAATGTCTGTTCATGTCTTCTGCTCATTTCATAATTGGATTATTTGTTCTTTGGGTGTTGAGTTTGATAAGTTCTTTATAGATTTTATGTACTAGCCATTTATCTGATATGTAATTTGCAAATATCTTCTCCCATTCTGTCATTGTCTTTTGGTTTTGTTAACTGTTTCCTTTCCTGTGCAAAAGCTTATGATCTTGATGAAGTCCCAATAGTTCATTTTTGCCCTTGCTTCCCTTGCCTTTGGCGATGTTTCTAGGAAGACGTTGTGTGGCTGAGGCCAAAGAGGTGTCTGCCTGTGTTCTCCTCAAGAATTTTGATGGATTCCTTTCTCATATTGAAGTCTTTCATCCATTTTGAGTCTATTCTTGTATGTGGTGTAAGGAAATGGTCAGTTTCATTCTTCTGCATGTGGCTATCCGGTTTTCCCAACACCATTTGTTGAAGAGGCTGTCTTTTCCATTGGACACTCTTTCCTGCTTCGTTGAAGATTAGTTGACCATAAAGTTGAGGGTCCATTTCTGGGCTCTCTATTCTGTTCCATTTCTCTTTGTGTCTGTTTTTGTGCCAGTACCATACTGTCTTGAGGATTACAGCCTCGTAATAGAGCTTGAAGTCTGGAATTGTGATACCATCAACTTTCGTTTTCTTTCTCAACATTCCTCTGACTCTTTGGGGTCTTTTCTGGTTCCATATAAGTTTTAGGATTATTTGTTCCATTTCTTTGAAAAAAAAAAAAGGATGGTATTTTGATAGGGATTGCATTGAATGTGTAGATTGTTTTAGGTGGCATAGGCATTTTCACAATATTTGTTCTTCCAATCCATGAGCATGGAAAGAAAGTTTTTCTTTGTCTCTTTCTCAATTTCTTTATTTCTTTCATGAGTACTTTATCATTTTCTGAGTACAGATTTTTTGCCTGTTTGATTGGTTTATTCCTAGGTATCTTTTGGTTTGGGGTGCAATTGTAAATGGGATTGACTCCTTAATTTCTCTTTCTTCTGTTTTGCTGTTGGTGTATAGAAATGCAAATGATTTCTGTGCATTTATTTTATATCCCAACACTTTACTGAATTCCTGTATGAGTTCTAGCAGTTTTGGAGTGGAGTCTTTTGGGTTTTCCACATAAAGTATCATGTCATCTGCAAAGAGTGAGAGTTTGACTTCTTCTTTGCTGATTCAGATGCCTTTTATTTCTTCTTATTGTCTGATTGCTGAGGCTAGGACTTCTAGTACTACATTGAATAGCAGTGCAGATAGTGGACAGCCCTCTGGTGTTCCTGACCTTAGGGAAAAAGCTCTCAGTTTTTCCCCCTTGAGAATGATATTTCCTGGGGGTTTTTCATAGATGGCTTTGATGATATTGAGGTATTTACTCTCTATCCCTACACTGTGAAGAGTTTTGATTAAGAAAGGATGCAGTACTTTGTCAAATGCTTTTTTAGCATCTATTGAGAGTATTGAGAGTATGGTTTTTCTTCTTTCTTTTATTAATGTATTGTATCACATTGATTGATTTGTGGATACTGAAACAACCTTGCAGCCCAGGAATAAATCCCACTTGGTTGTGGTAATAATCTTTTTAATGTACTGTTGGAACCTATTGGTTAGTATTTTGGTGAAAATTTTCACATCCATGTTCATCAAGGATATTGGTCTGTAATTCTCCTTTTTGTTAGTGTCTTTGTCTGGTTTGGGGATCATGGTAATGCTGACCTCATAAAATGAATTTAGAAGTTTCTCTTTCATTTGTATTTTTTGAAACAGTATCAGGAATATAGGTATTAATTCTTTAAATGTTTGGTAGAATTCCCCTGGGAAACCATCTGGCCCTGGGCTCTTGCTTGTTGGGAGATTTTTGATGACTACTTCAATCTCCTTACTGGTTATGGGTCTGTTCAGTTTTGGTAGTTTCTATGAATGTCTCTAGGAATGCATCCATTTTTTCTGGATCGTCAAATTTGCTGGTTTATAGTTGCTCATAACATGTTTTTATAATTGTTTGTATTTTTTTGGTGTTGTGATCTTTCCTCTTTCACTCATGATTTTATTTATTTGGGTCCTTTCTTTTTTCTTTTTGATAAGTCTGGCCAGGGGTTTATTATTCATATTAATTCTTTCAAAGAATCAGCCCCTAATTTCATTGATTTGTTCTACTGTTCTTTTGGTTTCTGTTTCATTGATGTCTGTGCTGATCTTTATTATTTCTGTTCTCCTGCTGGTTTTAGGTTTTTTTTTTTTTTGTCCCCTGTTCTTTCTCCAGCTCCTTTAGAGGTAGGTTTAGGTTGTGTACTTGTTTCTTGAGAAAGGCTTGTATTGCTATATACTTTCCTGTCAGGACCACCTTTTCTGTGTTCCAAGATTTTGAACAGTTGTGTTTTCATTTTCATTTGTTTCCATGAATTTTTAAAAATTTTCTTTAATTTCCTGGTTTACCCATTCATTCTTTAGTAGGATACTCTTTAGCTTCCATGTATGTGGGTTATTTCCAACTTTCCCCTTGTGATTGAGTTCTAGCTTCAAGCCTTTTGGTCAGAAAATATGCAGGGAATGATCCCAGTCTTTTTGTACTGGTTGAGACCCGATTTATGACCCAGGATATTATCTATTCTGGAGAACGTTCTGTGTACACTAGAGAAGAATGTGTATTCTGTCACTTTGGGATGGAATGTTCTGAATATATCTGTGATGTCCATCTGGTCCAGTGTGTCATTTACAGCCTTTATTTCCTTGTTGATCTTTTGCTTGGGTGATCTGTCCATTTCAGTGAGGGGAGTGTTAAAGTCCGCTACTATTATTGTATTATTTTCAATGTGTTTCTTTGATTTTGTTATTAATTGGTTTATATAGTTGGCTGCTCCCATGTTAGGGGTATAGATATTTAAAATTGTTAGATTTTCTTGTTGGACAGACCCTTTACATACGATAGTGTCCTTCCTCATCTCTTATTATAGTCTTTGGCTTAAAATCTAATTTTTCTGATGTAAGGATTGCCATCCTGGGTTTCTTTTGATGTCCATTAGGATGGTAAATTGTTTTCCACCCCCTCACTTTGAATCTGGAGGTGTCTTTGGGTCTAAGATAAGTTTCTTATAGACAACATATTGATAGATCTTGATTTTTAATCCAATCTGATACACTGTGTCTTTTGATTGGGGCATTTAGCCCATTTACCTCAGGGTAACTATTGAGAGTTTTGAATGTGGTGCCATTGTATTGCCTGTAAGGCGACTGTTATTGTATATTGTCTCTCTTCTTTTCTGGTCTACTACTTTTAGGCTCTCTCTTTGATTAGAGCACCCCTTTCAATATTTCCTGTAGGGCTGATTTGGTGTTTGCAAATCCTTTTAGTTTTTGTTTGCTCTGGAAGCTTTTTATCTCTCTTTCTGTTTTCAATAACAGCCCAGCTGTATATGGTATTCTTGGCTGTTTATTTTTCTCATTTAGTGCTCTGAATATATTATGCCAGTTCTTTCTGGCCTGCCAGGTCTCTGTGGATATATCTGCTGCCAATTTAATATTTCTACCATTATATGTTACAGACTTCTTGTCCCGAGCTGCTTTGAGGATTTTCTCTTTGTCACTAAGACTAGTACGTTTTATTATTAGATGATGTGTATGGATCTATTTTATTGATTTTGAGTGGGGTTCTTGGTGCCTCCCAGATTTTGATGCTTGTTCCTTTTGCCATATTAGGGAAATTCTCTAGTATAATTTGTTCCAATATACCTTCTTCCCCCCTCTATCTTTCTTCTTCTTTTGGGATCCCAATTATTCTCATATTTTTTCATCTTATGATATCATTTCTCTCGTATTCTGCCATCATGGTCCAGTAGTTGTTTGTCTCTCTTTTGCCAGCTTCTTTATTCTTTGTCATTTGGTCTTCTATATCACTAACTCTCTCTTCTGCCCTGTTTATCCTGCAGTAAGAGCCTCCATTTTTTTATTGCACCTCAGTAATAGATTTTTTTTTCTTTCAACTTGGTTAGATTTTCTTTCTTTTATGTCTCCAGAAAGGGTTTCTCTAATATCTTCCAAGCCTTTTTTGATCCCAGCTAGCACCTTGAGAATCATCATTCAGAGCTCTAGTTCTGACATATTACCAATGTTGTATTGATTAGGTCCCTAGCTATCAGTACTGTGGCTTGCTCTTTTGTGTGTGTGTGTGTGTGTGTGTGTGTGTGGTGATTTTTTCTTCCTTGTCATTTTTTCCATTCATACAAATGAGAGAATCAAATACTAGAAGGGTGGCAAAGACCCAAGAAAAATATATGCTAACCCAATCAGAAGAGATCTGAAACTTGGGGTAGAAGAAAGGTGGGGGAAAAAAAACTTAAAAAAATATATATGACTAGTGAATAGAACAGAGCCATCCACTTGATTTCTATTCTGGTCTCTTAGAAGAAACTACCTCTCAAAATTTTAAGGAAAGAAAAAGTGATATGTATGCTAAAAACAAGGATAAACATGATGATGGGATGGAATATAAGTGTAAAGATGAAATTTAAAAAAGGATTCTAAAAAAGGAATTGATTAGGTAAGTTGGTTGGAAAAAGAAAAAAAAAAGAGAGAATGTGATCAGGCTGGAGACTAGAACAAAGCCATGTGCTAGATTTAGGGTATATTTTGATTTATTAGAAGAAGTTGTATTCCAGAATTTTAAAGAAGAAAAACCTATATGCACACAAAAAATAATGTTAAATACAATGGAGGGATTAAAATATGACCATAACAATGAAATTTCACAAAGTTTTTTTTAAAAGGTATTGTTAAGATAAAATAGTTTAAAAACAGTAAAAGAGTTAAGAGGAAAAGTTAAAAAATAGGATAAGAAAAAATAAAATTAAAAAAAATTTAACTTTGCAAAACCTAAGGATCATGGGAAAAGCCATGAATTCTCTGCGTTGTGTTCCCCTAGCTCTGGAGTTCCACAGTTCTTGTTGAATGATGAACTTGGTCTTGGCTGGATGTTCTTTCTGATGTTCTGGGGGAAGTGCTTATTACAG